>NC_134573.1:120921852-121009352 GCF_050947875.1 Dermacentor variabilis
ATGTTGCACGATAGTCGCAGTTGTAGCGCGAACAGGAGACGGCACTATACACGACATATTCCTTTGTACCGCGTCTAGTACTTTTTTTTTACTCAACCTTCTGGCTTCGTTTAAAAACTTAGCGTTTATTAGCAGTAACTCTTTCCGTTGTACACATCCGTCGTGGAGGGCATATTGCTCACTATTGTGAACAACACCGATTGGAGGCCACGAGACTTGACCATTGGCTGGGAAACCGTCCGAAGTAAAATGAAGCGCTCGTAAGGTACGATCAAAGAGGCAGGCATGCGATGTTTCACATGCAATATGTCTACGAACGCCCCCCTTTTGCTTAACATTATCTGATGCTGAGATCGCCATCGCGCGCCACCTTCATTCTCAGTCGACATTGATTGCGCGCTTGGTCCGCTAAAACGAAAACAGAAAGGAAACAAGCAAAAAGAAAAAGAAAGAACGATAGAAAACAAAGTGAAAGAAAGAGAAAAAGAAGAAATTGTAGGACAAGGAGCAAGTTGTGAAACGAAACTCGCAAACGCGGCCAGCTACACATGTGATTTTCGCATTCGCTTCGAACACAGAGACAGCCATATGTGCAATGCAAGTAGAAGAAAGAAAGGTCAGCCACAAGGCATCGAGTAACGTTAATAGGTATCATTTCGACCGTGGTGCTATTTGGTGGGTCATTAGCGTAACATAACGAGTGCGCAGTCTCACTCTTCGCAGTATACGCATAAGCGATACCATTGGGGCAGTCCTTTACGCGTATACAAAGCGCCTTAGGAAACGCTTGGAAGTCTCTTGTCGGGCGCCTGCGTTTGCCCGATCGGCCCATCTGTGAACTGGAATACGCGCTAAGGAGAAGCATATCCGTGGGCGAAATGCGCTCTCCATTCCGCGTCTCTGGAAAACACGCAACCAGCCGATCGGGTCAAGCGTGCTTCGTATGGTCCAGTCGCACGTGTCCGCAAGAACGGCTTTGCTTTCGGCGTTCTCGGAAACGTCGCGTGCGTTGATCAACGACTCCCGAATGACACACGAAGCAGGAAAGAATCGACAATGAATGCACATACGTATGCCGCTGCTACACATTTACGCACGCAACGCTTAAGCGTTTGTTGTAATATGCGTATACGATGTCGTTTATTCTTGTCTCTTTTTTTTCTGAGGCTCACGAAGCATCGACCATTATGTGATTGCCACCCTGAGAGATGTGGAAAACAGGCAATGTAAACGCTATCTTGCGTGTCCGATGGACAAGCATTCTCGATGCAAGGCATGGAAAATGTCCTGCTCAGTATTTTCTGTTATGGCTTTCTTCGGGTGTAGGGAGGGCACTATGGCCGAAAATGCGAAATGAGGTGCACTAGAGCCCTGGGCACTCAACTTCATTTCCGCGTTAGTGCATTGTCATGATATTGTCGTTTTCGTACCCAGGAATCTGGGACATCGGGGTTATTAATTTTGCATGTTCTGCAACATGAGCAACTCAAACATTTTTTTTTTCTGAGACATTGTAGTAGCCACTGCATCTATTTCATATATACTGTGTGGAGACTGCTCTTTTACCTATTTCATTAATTACTCAGAAGCATGTTTGACCTCGTTTGTTCGCGGTTCTATGCCATGTGTTGCTTTCACTTTGTTACGCAAGTGCTTTACTCTTCAGTGGATGCGAAATTGTAAGTGAAGGGAATCTCACTTGAAAGAAGTTTTATCCCACAGTGTTGTCGAGATGTGGTTTCACCTTGCGCAAATGCTACTTTACATAAAAGCGCTGCAAATTTCATGTGTCTTGGGGCGTCTCACGTGCTCATGACAACCACATGCCACATAGGGTGGCTTCACTGCAGTGCAAATTCGCAGTAGTTCATTTCCAGCCTGAGAAACATTGCGTAACTAAGCCAAGCTTCACACTTACGAAGAATGAGTCGTAGTGCTTGCGCCACTGTTGTTATTTGCGCAGATGACGGCGCATTTCTTTGGTTTGAATTTCTTAACACTTCGCTGTTGAGTTTCCTATGGTACAAAAAAACGGCCGTCGAACCCAGGGAATTTACCGCACCAAACCCAAACTTAGCACATAGTGAGAGGATGGTCTACACATTATTTAAATAGAAGTACTTGGGGGTATAAGAAAGCATTGCTCTGTTGTCAATTTTTGAAAGTCGCTTCTCTTTGAGTGACGCGGCCGTACAGCACCCGCCACCGACAGATGACACTCGTGGTCGATGTACCAAATTTTCGATAATAATAATAATAATAATAATAATAATAATAATAATAATAATAATAATAATAATAATAATAATAATAATAATAATAATAATAATAATAATAATAATAATAATTTTTTGAATTTTGGTTTGTTGTATTCGGTTCAGATTTTCTTGCTTTCTATGTTTGTACGCCATCTACCCAATTGCACATCCTACTAACATGTATACATTATTGACAGGGGGTCCCCCAGACGGCATTTACTTTGGGACCTCCCTTACGTATTCAAAGTATGTGCACTCACGTTTTTTGTACACACAATAGCCAACCACTAAACATGCATCCATAAACTATCAAGAGACAAGCAATAGCATGTGCCATACTAAATGCTTAGTTGTCAAAATTAATCACCACGCTTCATTATTATTTTCCGTCATCCTTCTAGTTGCTTGACGGCAACGACAAGAAACAAATAGGTCTTGTTCTGGGACAAAGGACCAAGCAATTGTAATAAAGACACTAGTAGCAATTGTTGTAATAAAGACACTAGTAGCAACATTCAAAGCCCATTGTTTCAGGACCAACTAAGGGCAGTCCAGAGGGCCCATGATGTCGCTGAAAGGCTTGGCCTGACAGTGCCAACGTGGGAGCGGCCCGCCTTGGCTTGAGAAGTCGAGCCTCCGGACCTCATTACAATAAAAGTTTTCACACACACACACTAGTAACAACAAGAGAGAGACCGAAGAAAGGGGAAGTGCATGGATGTTAACCAGTGTGTAAAATCCGGTTTGCTATCCTACACTGGGGAACGGGAGAGGAGGATGTAAAAAGATAAGAAAGTTATGAGAGAGAGAGAGAGAGAGAGAGAGAGAGAGAGAGAGAGAGAGAGAGAGAGAGAGAGCAGGGACACAAATAGCAGCCGGTCACTATCACTGCAGACTGTCATAGCACCGTAGTACTTACAGCACTATGAACACCAGTGCGGGCTACAGCTACTTGTGCAGGTCTGTTGACCTTAATACTGTATACAAGTGACATCTATCTATTTTCAGGTGGAACCGCAGTGCCTTCCTTATTTTTTCCAGTATACCCGCAGTTCCTCACAGCCCTTAACATCAACAACATGTTTCATGCACGCACGTGGTATACTTCTTGCCGCTAACTTTCATAACGAGTTTAGATAATATATAGTTATGTAAAAACGGTTTACTACTTTTCTAAATACTGCTAAAACTTCTCTCGCATGTTAAGCAGTACTAGAGACATTTCCGAGCGAACATAAAACATTGCAAACGTCGATACAAGACGGTCCCCGTGTTTCTGAACTCTTCACAAAGCACCACTTGTGAGCGCACAACATTCTGCGTGCACCTAACACTCGCAGATATCATCATACCATCATTAATTGAGTCGTAAACGCTATCGCACGCATTTCATTTATCTGTAATGTTGCTTTTGTAATGTGGCTGTTGCTTTTAGGTTTTGCTCCTTGCGAAAGTGTCAAGGTGCCATAATAGTGTGTCTCGGTGAAGCCTTTATGACGTTTAGCAAACACGCAGCGTGTGCTCGCATTGATTTTGCTTCAGTTAATCACGTGGCTTCTATGTCTTGTCGTATTCTGGTTCTGCTGCAGCTACATTCTCATTTGAAGTTACCGGTTCTAAGTTTGAGGGTCTGTTGCGATTTCAAGGCACCCGTTTCATAATTGTAAAGCTCCTTTTCCGCCAGGCAGTTTGCGTAGGTCATGGTATTGCGAGGAGCGGTTACAAGCGCAGTTTGCTTGTCCTATTAAATGGAAAATATATACATAGACGTAGCTGGAGGGATGATACCATGCGCAGGTGACAAGTCCTAGCTATAGTATGTGCCGCTAGCACACCAGGCACGGATCAAGGCTTCCTTCAAAGGGCGGTCTGACTTTGAGATGGTGACTTATGATGATCATGACTGCAGGATGCTTACGATCAATAATAATAATAATAATAATAATAATAATAATAATAATAATAATAATAATAATAATAATAATAATAATAATAATAATAATAATAATAATAATAATAATAATCGTGTCACAGTGAGCGTTATAACGACACACATCGTTTTTAAACAAGAAGCGTTGGCCTTGAAGCATGCCACTTTATTTCTGTGCTGGCCCCGACGCATCTGATTTCCTGAGGTGTGCAGAGAGAGTAATATGCAGCTTTAATGTCAGCTTTGGTTGGATTAAAATGAATAAAAAAGTTTCTAAAGTGTAATTCATGCAGGCCGCCTATGTGCATGCGCGCCAATGGTGAAGGGCCGGTATACAGTCAACGCCAAACAGGCTTTAAAGCGAACGAAGCGCACGAGGGCCGACTTGCGACGCTAAGTTCACCTTATTCTAACGGAAATACAACTTATGCTTGCGACATCAATATTAATATAACCTTTCGTTAAGGCTGACAGCGATGCCAGGCCTGCCAACGAGTCGGCGTGCGCCAGTTCACCTGAGACAAACGCTGACTCGCAGATAAGCATGACATTGATTTATTACAGGGATAAGTGCATCGAGGATAAACTAAAAAGTAAAAAAAAAGAATATAAATACAAGATTATACGCTGGTACGCTGGCCCTGCGCACAAAAATTTTAGGGGGGGGGATTTCAGGGCATCGGGACATCCCCCCCCTGGATCCGCGCGTGGCTAGCACTTCGTCTTCATTGGAACCATTAGCGCCGCCATCATTAGTTAGGCGGATTTGCGAGGAGTGCGATGCAGAGAGCGCACGCTTGCGAATTAGGACGAGGTCTATTCCGAACTACTGGTGGGTGTGCAGTTTCCTTGTCTTCATATGGATGGCGAAAGGAGTTGTGAGGAAATTGTGCAAGGCGGATTCGTGCGAGAAAAAAATATACGTAGGCTCCTCCGAAGAAAAGAATTTCAGTTGAAGAAAAATTCGGTTACTCGTCATCAGATAGCTTTGGAAGCAGCGAACTCAAACGGCTTATATAGCATGCAAATATAGCAGGGTCAACCACGCTGCTGTTTCGGAGAACCGAAATTCTGCTTGGGTTCTTTCGTACGCGGCCTGGATCACCTACGCTAACGGTGGGTCCTCTATCTCCAAAACTGTCTGCTGGCATGCAACTGTTCCGCGCGCTCGCTACCCGCCGTGGTCGCTTGATGGCTTTCGTGTTGCGCTGCTGAACAGAAGGAGGGTTGCTTCGATGCGGCATTGGAGTTCTGCCTTTCACCACACAGGGCTGACGCAGCGGTTCTGAAAGGGAACGAAAGTAGCGACGAATAGTCTCCTCTAGGGAGATGGTTATACACCAGGAACTGCCTTGGGAGCCCCCGCCCCCCTCCCACACGCACACACACGCACGCACGCATGCATGCACGCACGCCTCCTTTATTTTTGATTATTTGTTTGCGTTTGGAAGTGTATCCATGCGGCTGACGGCACAGGTTGTTTTGAGGCACGTTGCGATAATTCTTGCTGAATTGCCGACCTCGAATCTGAGTGTATGACGGTGTTAATTCTGTGTGGCCCCAATCTTCAGTTTACGAAGGACATCGGCACAAACACTTAGTTTTGGTCTTATTATACCACTTACAATTGTAATTTGGTTCTTTGATAGGAGATTCTGACATGAGTTCCGTGCAGCGTCGCTTCGGCTAGTGCTTGTAATGCGCCAGAGGATGACGGACGATGATTAGGAACTGCGACACTGTTTGATAAACCTGATCGGTGCGCCCAACTTGAAAAAGTACGGCCATAACGTGGGCCCGTTCAAGCGAACGTGCAGTTCTGCGATTAAGATTCAGAGCAGGCAGCACTCGAAAGCACATTGCACTAGGACACCGTGTATGCGCTAATCGCGATATCTATTCAAATTGTATGCGGCTTGTCGCGGCTTGCGGCGTTCGATGAGCCGGGACTAAACACAGGCGCATTTATTTCGTCGCACCGCTCGGCGGCTCCTAAAACGCCGCAGAAGTATACATTCAGGTAGTCTGTATACATTTGGGATAGCCATTTGCATCGCTTTGCGGTTCCGAAACAAATAGGCGACGAAAGAGGCCTTTACGTTCCTTTCCATGCGAAGGAAAACACACACAACATGCCGATCTCAGACAAGACAATAGTAAGAACGGCCGACATTATAAATGAATACAGTGAGGAACAGATCAATAGCGAACCATGAAGCCGTGTGAGTGGTCCAGGCCCAGGCCATCAGCGCGTCGGTTAGTGCCTTCCCGTTGGCTATATGAGATTAATAAAAGAGGGGGATCGGAATTCGCACGACACTGCAACTCGTGGCATCCGAACATTCGTTTGAAATGACACATTGTTCGTTTGCTTCGGGTATATTCGCTTACCTTAGCTTGCTTATTTTTGGCGGTTTCACGCAATACAGTTAGCTCGGAAAGTTGGAGCACCCGGCATGAGAAAACAAGCCGCGATTAACTCCCTCGCGTGGCGAATTCTGAGCGAACTGTGCCGTGAGAAACGCGCCCGAACACGGAGAAGCAAAAGAACGGCACATACGTGGGTGTGGCGACCGAGCGCTCGTCGTCGCGACACCTCTTGCGTTTCTTTCCTCGAAGTTTCCCCCCGCGCGCCGCGTTCGCCGCACAACTGCCTCGCTCTGGATATCGCGGATATGAAATTCCCCTATGCCGCCTCGAAGAATAACAGATAAGCTCGCGCACATGGAGCTGTTTCGGCCGGGCAACCTGTTTCTGTCGAGATGGCATATACACGTATATATTAAATAAGGGTTCCCGTATCGGCCGGTGTGCGCCGTCGAGTTTCTCAAAAACCTCGCTCGCTCGGCCTGGGCGTGCGTGTAGATGCAGCCGCGATACGTGTGTGCGAGCGGCCGCGCCTAGCGTTGCGAGAAGCGATGGCAATAGAATTTGCTCCTCCGCTGCTGGGGTGCGACGGGCCCACGCCCGCGCCGAGAGTGGCGAAAGAAAATAACGCAGCGGAGCGAGAAATCAAGACATCAGGCGAATTATATTACAGTCAGGACGGGCACGCTGTTCGAAACCAAAGCTTAGAAGGGAGGCGCGCAGGGGGAGGGGTCGCGGTTGAGAAGAAAATAATTGTAATTAATGAACGGAAACGAAACCAATTTAAAACAGATTTGCGGCTGTTAAAGCGTTTATGTCTAGTCCCACCTAAAGAAATAGGAGATTTGAAATTTTGGAGTTGATTTGGTTGAATCACTTGTGAAACACATTTGACACTTCCTGAATCGCGTTAAGTTGGTAAATGTGATTTCTCTTTGTTGTTCTTTCTTTAACGTACTGCACTGTTCATGCATGCTTGCAGCGTTGCTTTTGACGCTTCTGCATCGATAGAGATGACATGTTGAAGCCTATGAAGTGACATCGGCGACATCCTTGCCGCGAGGATTACGTGCATTAAAAAAAACATCAACCACTGAAGACAGTGATATGCCTTTTGCGACACAGGGATTAACCAGGCACAGCAGTTTAACTGTGACGTTCGCGAGTTAGTGGATGTAGTCGTGGTGTGTTGTATCGACAGGTGGGTTCAGCATAGGAACGATGCCTGCTTTGTAAACACGCGCGCGCGCGCGCGCGCGCGCGCGTGTGTGTGTGTGTGTGTGTGTGTGTGTGTGTGTGTGTGTGTGTGTGTGTGTGTGTGTGTGTGTGTGTGTGTGTGTGTGTGTGTGTGTGTGTGTGTGTGTGTGTGTGTGTGTGTGTGTGTGTGTGTGTGTGTGTGTGTGTGTGTGTGTGTGTGTGTGTGTGTGTGTGTGTGTGTGTGTGTGTGTGTGTGTGTGTGTGTGTGTGTGTGTGTGTGTGTGTGTGTGTGTGTGTGTGTGTGTGTGTGTGTGTGTGTGTGTGTGTGTGTGTGTGTGTGTGTGTGTGTGTGTGTGTGTGTGTGTGTGTGTGTGTGTGTGTGTGTGTGTGTGTGTGTGTGTGTGTGTGTGTGTGTGTGTGTGTGTGTGTGTGTGTGTGTGTGTGTGTGTGTGTGTGTGTGTGTGTGTGTGTGTGTGTGTGTGTGTGTGTGTGTGTGTGTGTGTGTGTGTGTGTGTGTGTGTGTGTGTGTGTGTGTGTGTGTGTGTGTGTGTGTGTGTGTGTGTGTGTGTGTGTGTGTGTGTGTGTGTGTGTGTGTGTGTGTGTGTGTGTGTGTGTGTGTGTGTGTGTGTGTGTGTGTGTGTGTGTGTGTGTGTGTGTGTGTGTGTGTGTGTGTGTGTGTGTGTGTGTGTGTGTGTGTGTGTGTGTGTGTGTGTGTGTGTGTGTTCTTGCTTCTGTGCGCGTGTACGTAGCCCTTTTCGTTTCTCCTCGTGGTTCGTCATGCACATCCGGTATATCATGGTAAGTATAGCTAAGCTATTGTTTCCCTCGATTGCCATTAGAAATAGTCTCTCTTTTACATCATAATCGTCCCCCCATCAAAATGACAATTTCAGGAGCATAATTATCATGACCCTCCTCTCGGAACCATAATAATCATCACCATCCTTTATTATTTATATTCGCTTAACGGCGACGATTATGGCTATGTAAACCGTCGTGAGACACCTGATGACGAATGAGCTCATAGTGCTCATAGTGATCGTAGTGCATGGACCACAAGGGCTAGCTTATGTGATGGTCAAAATTTTTCT
Source organism: Dermacentor variabilis (assembly GCF_050947875.1). Taxonomy (NCBI): domain Eukaryota; kingdom Metazoa; phylum Arthropoda; class Arachnida; order Ixodida; family Ixodidae; genus Dermacentor; species Dermacentor variabilis. The sequence goes on from NC_134573.1 coordinate 120,930,696, forward strand.
CCTGGTATGCACTTCGTGATAGCAAGATATAATGTGGTACAAATTCACTACCAAATAGTGGTTGCTGATATCGGTCGAATCGATATTCGTCGTATTTGACGATTTTTCACTGTTTGCGCTTATGCATTACTATACAACACACTATGCTTTGAATTCTCGCTTTTCGCGCGGTCATGTTCCCTGGAAATGTATTAAGAATAAGTGCTGTGCTTCCAACCGGTATCTACCGGTGCATTCAAACATATTTTTGCAGATACTGAAGGTTGCCTTCAAATGAATGAATAAATGAGCAGTAAAAAAAAGAGAGAAAAGAATCGAGTTAATACGGTTTGTTCAATGCCAACCTTTCGCCTTGACAAATTGACAAATTTTGTCAACAAAAGGAAACTGTGATTGAAGCTAACATCGGCACAACGACGTCATCAAGAACACTGCAACACGAGTGAAAATTACAATATTATCCTGAACATGGGAGAAATATAATATGCCTTCACATTCTGTAAATATTTCACTTTTGTAGGAATGCTTCGTTCTGCTTGTGTTAAACCTACACGCGGGGAGACGTCGTCTTGGCTGCTATTGACTCCAACAAAAGATCAACGCCCGACTCCTTACATCGATTTGTTGCAACCTCTTAGGATATATTTATAGGATACTGACACCGCCTATCCGACGTGAGGGGCAAGTACAGACGGTCATCCTCGCAATGTGTCTAGGTTGGTGGAAATCGCAAACTTGAAGCAAGCTGAAGCGTCGAGTTGCCAAGGTACGCCGTTCAGCCAACTGAAGACTTCACCAGAGGAAACGTAATTTAAAGGACGAGATGCTCGTAATGGCGCTGTAACAAAGACAAGAAACGGCGCCTCTCCACGGCGTTGAAGACGTATGGACAACGGTCAAGACGTGCTGGCGCATGTGGCGCTCGATATATCTGCGTGGTGGGCTCTAAATGGCTCTGCTTAATGTGTCGCTATGACGTGCCCTCGGCGGCCGCGCAGAATTCCACTAACAGCCAAATGCGCCCGGGCTTCTTGCTCTTCGAGGGAACGCATGCAACTTTTCCAAGCCATCGGCGTCCTCCTATCATGATTTGGAGCCTTCGTGCACCATTAGGCGATTGGCATTCAGTTCAGGCCGGCGTCCAGCGCGCTTGCTTTATATAGCTGCCCCGGACCCTGCTGCCTCGGCACACAGAGGTATCCTCTGTTATACAGGAGGTATATTCACTCAATCTTTGGGCGTTCTGACTTTTTTTTTTTCGTTGTCCCTCCCTGCCTGACCCCCCGCCATTATTCGTTTTTGTGCTAACTTCTTCTTTCCTTTTGAATTGATAAGGTATGGACAAGCACGCAACGCGATCGGTCTTTACGATCCCGCGGCGGGCGGATAAGCCAACACGTATTTGCTTTTACGCAGGATGCCGGACCCACGACAGGGCGGCGTCGAATGCGCCTTGTATGGCTGGAACCAATTCGTATACTTTCAGGAGAGGATGATTTGACGACAGGTGGATAAACCCTGATGTGGAAGGGCAAGGAGTGGGGAAAAACTAAAAAAAAATATAACAAAGGGGGGGGGGGGAATGAAGCTTTCCTCTTCGAGCCAACGAACGCTTTTGTTGTTATTCTAATCTGTTATGTACGTCGTCGCCCCGTTCTTCCGTTCGATAAGTTTCGCCTAGCTTCTTTCCTTTTTTTTTTAATCGAGTGACTCGGAAGACGGATGGCTTAGGCGGCATTCTTTGTTTCTTCCTCACGATATCGCAGATTAAGCTGCTCCTCGGGTCTGCCTGATATCGTCGCGTTTGGTCGAGGTGATGAATTCCCCGCACCGCTGGCTCCGGGGTGACGACGGCTATGCAAATGAACTCGCATTTCTTTTCTTTTCCCTTCTCCCTTTAAGCATGATCCAAATGTCCACACCACCGCGACCACCCTCCAACCATCAACCGCCCTGCCCTCTCCTGACTGTTCTTGCGAATCTTTATGGCCAGCGGGTAAGTGGTAATCGTCGCTGAGAGCCCTGGCGAGGAGCCTGACGCGGTGGTTGTATAGGACGCGCTAAGTGTCGCCGGCCTCTGCCGTAGGCGCGCCCCGAAGGCGACGACACCGCGAGCACGACTGCCAACGTTATCAGTTCCGCGCGGACGCGCGCGTTATCTCGCGCCTCCGGCGCGCCTCACGCGACGCCTCGCGGCATGCATGGTATGGCACTGCTTCGACCTGGCGCACGTAGCGTGCGCAGCCTATCCGGGTGGCTCGAGCGGTTGCATTTCAAATGGCTCGACGGAACGACGTCCCCCCCCCCCCACCCCAAAGGAAACAAAACAACACGAACAAAAAGAAATGTACGCGAATCTCGGTTCACACGCCTGGGTCGGACGTGCAACTCACCGTGGGGATTCCGCAGATTTGCCTTCCATTGCTCTGTGGTACAGGGGACGTTAATTTAATTCACGTCCAGCTTTATCTACTTCACTAGATATGCTCTTCCTCGAAACTCGGAACGGGTGCACGTTCTCTGTGTGCACTTAGGGACCTAACTCACACAATGGATCTCGTTCCTAAGTGTTGTATACCTCCGTCAGTGGCCAGCCGCCTTCGCTGACAATACGTCAAGTATTCGCGACTGATCTCACTGGTACGTGCTCTGAGAAACAGTTCTAAAAAGGTTCTTTTTTTGTTTTATTTTAAAAATTTTTGCTTGTTGAATACAGGATCACATGCTGAACACCTGTTTCAGCTGCACCCCCGGAATGCGTATACATACTATCAGATTGAAGGTACCGGGAAAGCACAGAGTTAGGTTAACATTAGGGGACATCTACGAACATTTGCTGATGAACGATGGCTCGCAAAACCGCCGTTGCTGCACGCAGCTCTTTTTTTTTTTTTCGGCTGACCCGGAACAATCGTTTTTCGATCAAAGCTATTAGCCGCGAAAAATTCGAACGAGCCACCTCCGCTATGCGCGGGTGTGAATTCTCCCTAACTGCAGTCTTTTGTCTCGAACACCGTTGTGCTAGAGTTGAGGTCACGATTGTGCCAGGTCGTAGAAGTGCCTTAGATTCATTGCATCAGTATTAGGTATACATTTCGACCCCGGGAAAGAAGTGAAACGAGCATGTAATAAAAATTAAAGGCGCTGTGTGCATTATGCAAGGCGACAATATTCTGTGATTTGTGCTTACGTTTCATATGTGTGCTCGTTTTTAGTTCACTGTTCTCGGCAGGTCCCGTCATAGAGATTGGCGAGGGGAAATTCTAGATGAAAGGACCGAAGGTAGGACTATCAGCGAACGTGTGAGAAACAAACGTTATGATGTCAACTATACAAGTATGTTTCGCGGCATTGGGTGCATCCCTATGCGTTTAGTAAAGCAATTGATCCATATGCGTATTCGTTCCGATTCAGTCGTTGTTGCCGTATTCAAATTATTTCGCGTTTCTTCAGTCGTATCCTGTGAAATATGATGTCACAAAGCGGTCTATTTGTTCTTATGGGACACGGGCGCAAACATGCAGGTTAAGAAATCGTGCACCTGTATGTCAGTAGTACGAGTGCGTACGTTTTATCTTGTCACAAGCAAATTAATGCATCGTGGTATCCGAGTTCTCATTTGCATTTTGTCAACACTATGCTCTTGAATATTTTAAAGCCAAGCTTTCTTTGCATCTTCCTCGGGGTTTGGTGTTGGTCACTTTCTTGCAGGGTATACTTATGCATGTGTATATGGAGCTCATACGTGCTCCGAATGCATGTACCAGCAAATGAGCTTATATAAACCCTGTATGCTGACTGCCATGGAAAGTAGTGCGTGTAAGCATACCTCTGTTTTGCGTAATAAATAAATAAATAAATCTGAACACACAATGTCGGCTCATAGGAATCTCTAAAGCACACCGACATCTTAATGAAATAGAATGTTACATTCAGCGCCTTCTTCGATTTACTTAATTTGCTATGATTAAGTCGTTCAGTATGTGCCATGCGGTTTATTCTAACCGTTTAGGTTTATTCTAACGAATTCGCCAATGTGACACATAAGGCACAGAAAAAAAATTATGGGTTTTACATGCCAAAACCATTTTCTGATTATCAGGCACGCCGTAGTGGGGAACTCCGGAAATTTTTACCACCTAGGTTTCTTTAACGTGCACCTAAATTTAAGTACAAGGGTGTTTTCGCATTTACACACATTTTCGCATGTACACAGGTGTTTTACCGGCTGCCGTGGCCCGGATTCGATCCCGCGACCTCGTGCTTAGCAGCCCAACGCCATAGCCACTAAGCAACTACGGCCGGTCACAGAAGGCACAGAAACACGAAATGGTTACACATGTGTGTCAATGGTGACACAAGGTATCTAAACGTCGTGACCTTTCCTATGCATAAACATAACCGTGGCATGAAATTACGCATTGCCTAATCAAATCTAATCAAAACACATTTATTCATAAAAATTCCTCGACTTCAGCATTCGTCATTCCCCATTTAGCGCTAGAGCAAACATTTAAATTATCCCGAGAGATATCTTCCACCATGGCAGAACTGTTTGCAATCCTGTGTGCTTTGCGTTTCATGACATCAGAAAAGCATTAGCAAAAATAGGTTATCTTTAGCGATTCGCAAGCCGCTCTCCCTTTACTACAGAGCAATAAGAAAAATTCTTTGAACACTTTGCTATTGTATGAGACGCCCGAATAACTTACAAAAGCAAGCTCAGAGAACCACGTAATTGCATTTCAGTGGATACCTGGGCATTGCAATATTCCTGGTAATACTGCAGCGGACGCAGCTGCGAATCGGGCGTACAATAACGCAGAGAGAACCAATCTTCCCCTATTGCATAGTGAAGTCCGTCTGATCCTGAGACAGATTTCCTGTCGCCTGAGAAAAACTACCCGGTTTGATCAGCAAACTAAAAACACGGAGTTATATTTTATAGACCCATGTATAAACTTATCAATGCGGAAAACCTAAGAGACAACAGAAAATTTGAAACATTGGTACATCGCCTGCGTCTTGGTACTGCATTTACGAAACACTTTTTGTACAGAATAAAACGTGTCTATAGTCCGCAGTGTTCTTGTGGCCATCCAGACGAAGATGTGAATCATCTTCTTCTCGAGTGCACGAAATACGATCCACAAAGAAGGGTACTGCAGGCGAATTCGTTGATATTGGACAGAAGACCATTCACTCTAAAAAAAGACACTTGGCCCATGGCCAACTGCGGCCCTTCAGAAAAGAGCGCTTCTTGCTCTGAAAAAGTTTTAGAGGACACCAGCATTTTGGGAAAATATTAGGTATCAGATGATCCGAATACGCTAAATGAGTAACACAAGCGTTGTCTGTGGTTCATAATTGGTTTATGTGGTGCTCGCAACTTTTACGCAATATGTATAATTCTGTTCTGTACTTGCAGTGCATTACATGTGTTGTGTATTTTGGCTGTACAAAATATCTGACTTTATATATGCGTACGTGGACTGAAATAATGCACAGAACTTTGCGACTGATGTACTGTTGGACTGTATATTTTTTATTCATCCAGTGTTCTACTGAGTGTCATATTTTCTGTCGCTATTCTCCCTTTCTACGCAAGTTGGTTTCCTTTGCCAAGTGACAAGGTGTAGCCGGCGCCACCATAAAGGCACCAACCTCTCCTAATATTCATTTCAATAAAAAAAATTATTGAACACCACAGGGATTTCGAGGGGCGCATACAAAAAAAGTTTACAAAGGCTTGGCCCCATGTCTACACCCCTACAGATACTCAGACTTTATTGACAGTGAAGCAAAAACTCGAATTTACACATTAATGTAAGCACTGCAGCTGCCTTACTATTTACACTAACCATACAAAAACAAGCAGTATTCGTGTATATATACATATAGACACCCACTCTGCGCACGAAAAACGACTACATCGCCAAACGGAATAGATGCACACAGTCATCGTCGTGTTTCTTAAGATCGCGTACAGTGTCAAGCACAAGAAGAATCTTTGCCGACCATAGTTAGTACGGGGCTTGTATATCAGCCATAGGCTGCCGATGCGATGTGTTGTGTTTATGGTGTTCAATTTTCCAACGTAGGAATAAATAAGTTGCCTTCCCTGACCCGTAATTTGTATTTTCTTGGTAGTATGTTATTATATGGCTCTATGATTGTAATTATGCCGAGGGTTAAAAGAGCTTGTGCGGTATCAGTATTGTGATGAAGACAGAAAACTTAGCGAATAAGCGCGCTTCTGAATTACGCGCAGTTGTGTCGTGTTATTAAAAGTGGTAGTGCCCCAAACTAAGAAGCAGTAAATAGTAATCGAGTAAATCTGAGCAATATATCAAAACGGTTTAATGTCTTAAAGCAGGAAGTATCGTAATATTAATTAAAAAAGTTGTACTTGGATATTCTAAGTTGTATGCTCTTAAAAAAAAGCACGCCAAATTTTTTTTTGCCCCTGAAAGAACTAGTACAACAACGGAATCAGTTTTTAGTGTCAGATATGTAAAAGACGGTTACCTTAGTAGGCGGTCTGAAAAGAACGGCATCGGTTTTCACCAAAGTTAGCACTGAATTAGATAAGGACCAAATGCGCAGTAACATTAAAGTATTGGTATCATTTCTTTCTTCAAGTTCCAACACATTAGGTGCACTAAAAATGAACTAGTGCCGTCAGCATCAATTAACAATGTTGTAGAGTAATCATTACAGGCAATGTCATTAATGCATGAAAGATAAAAGAAAACACAATTTTATGCACCACCGTTAGTTGCATTATATAACGCTTATTTAACGCTTCACTCAAGCTTCGCTTCACATAGACTGCGACACATACGTTGAATCTGCATAATTTTTGGTGTTAATTTTGGTGTTATTTTATTTTACTTGTCTACTACTCAAAAAGATGCTTGCGTGTGATGTGAACCCATGGCTGAAGCTACGTGAGGGGGCAATGACCTGTGCCACGACAGTTCTGCTCATAGTGCCGGCGTCCCATAAATTTCGCGAGAAATAAATTAATTGACCCTAAGGAAATTCGGGGTCCGTGTGGACCGTGTGTTTCCTTCAGCGCGGTATATATACCGCCAAAGGGACGCACGACCCGCGGACTTCGTCATCCAGGCTTGAGCAATGCCGACCAACCGGCACAAACCGTTTCCACAAACCGTTTCATGGTGCCCTTGCAGGCGTTCTTGACTGTCAAGAATGGAGCAAGACGAACGGAACAATTTCGCTTCGGCTACAGCCGCTCTTAGGTGACATCTGCTCGCACGCAACGTTAGAGCTGACAGTATATAAACCTGTGCTTGCTTGCTTTTCGAACCATACCTTGGAATCCGTTGCGAAGGATGGGCACGCGAGTGCTCGACAGAGTTACAGTATATAGCTTACACGAACGGCAATAGCTGCTGACGATCGTGACACGTTATAACTCAAAGTGTGCCGATAAGATCACCGTCGGCAACGAACGCGCCGCACAAGACCGCCGTGCAAAACACACATCCCCGCTGCGAAGATTAGTGCTTCGCTAGAACAAGATGCACCCGCTGGGTTTCGCGATCTCTTGGTAGCGGAATCCGCACCGCTGACCTCAGATCGCAACGAGATCTGAGGCGAGCTTCGCCATGCGCCGTCTTTGGAGAGTTTGGCACATTGCTCTCAGAAAAAGAAAAGTTGACGCGGACGTTCTCTGGCGCCGGCGCCTACAGGCCGCTTCGTCCTCTTTCACAGTGTATAACAAGAAAGCGGGACCTGCGTGTTCACGAACCGAATTTCTACGACGTCTATTCGGCCGAGATGCTTATCTACAAAGCAAAAGGCAAGACACACTGAGACGGACGGACGTAGCCGGTCGGCTACGTACGTATCGCCGGCCGACGCCGCGTTTAATCCAGCCAAGCGGGCACGTCGCAACCCGCGCATAAGCTTATTCATCTCGCTGCCTCTCCGCATCCGTTCCGCATACAAATCAGGGCGCAAGCCCTTTGACTTCTGGGTATATATTGAAGCGCACTCGGCGGGGTACAAATTGGCCTGCTGCAAAGACATCCATGACACTGACCACGGAGAGTGGTTCCGATGCGATCGGTTTTGTGTTAAGCGTTTGGCGGCTCGTGGCAAGCCTCGAGTGCATGACGCTGGAGTGGGAAGACGTTGCCCCCTCTGCGTGAAACGGACATTGTGCTGCGCGAATTTATTCTTCGGGCCGTAAGGGGCACTTTTGAAGTGTTGCGCGCTCTATACGGTGCGTGTCTGACTAGCGCCTTTTGCGACAGATTTAGATGCAGTCCCGGATTTTGAGGCGCCCTCGGCGACCGCTTGCGTGTTCGCGATTCGGAAATGGCGCGCGAAGTAGAAGTTGTCGCTCAAGAACTAGGTGATCGAGTCTTAGTGTACCAGTTAAATGTTTAGATGATGGATCTTGAAGCAAGGTGACCAGCGGGAACGCTGATCCTGTTTAGGGAGTTCGAGGTTGTGGATGTTGACTTTTTCTCGTGTGCGTTGACAGGCGTGTGGAGCCTCCTGATCGTTACTGAAGAGGTTCACCTGTGAGGATTCCGAGCTCGGAGCCAAGCCACGCGCCTTTAGCACTCTACCTACTTCAGCAGTGACAATGGAGTAAATTGTTGCCCTATATGATTGTCGAGTGTCGTCGTCGTGACCGGCCAGTGGCGTACCATTTATTTCTCGAGTGGGGGGAAGGGGAGGGGCGAAGCGCGAACTATCTGACATCTATCTATCTATCTATCTATCTATCTATCTATCTATCTATCTATCTATCTATCTATCTATCTATCTATCTATCTATCTATCTATCTATCTATCTATCTATCTATCTATCTGTCTGTCTGTCTGTCTGTCTGTCTGTCTGTCTGTCTGTCTGTCTGTCTGTCTGTCTGTCTGTCTGTCTGTCTGTCTGTCTGTCTGTCTGTCTGTCTGTCTGTCTTATATTGCGAATTTCGATTACAATAACTGCAAGAGCCTGGAAATGCGTCCGTCAGTTATTTTGATATTTTGCAGATTATGCCTATTTATCAATCCCACATGTTGAACCATGGGTGCCTGAAAAATTATTTCTATTGGCATTTGTTTCTTGCAGCTATATATAAACTCAAGGTGATGCAGGGACAAAAGGCAATGAGTGCCTGAAAGAGGAGCCTGATCCCACCCAGTAGCAGCAGTACAGCGGACATAGAGAATACAGAATTACTACAAACAATTTTAATAATTAAAGAAAGAATTGTGCTTGGTGTTTAAGTCTACAGCATTAATGTATCGCTAGTTTAGGTAATAGTACTGTCGAGGTTATGCGCAACCAAGTACAATCAAGATAAATCGCTGGCATTATTCACAAGAAAAAAAAGACAGCAGATGCGTGCGACCATGGAGAATTTCTAACGAGAATGTCCAGTGTTGCCTCTATGTTTGCAAAATGTGACCTCAGCTGTTGTACTTATGCCAGCGTAGCCGTATAATTAAGTTTTACACCGCTCGCGAAACAGACTAATAACGCTGTGGACCACTTGCATACATATTCTACTGGAAGAGGCTCATTTAACCCACCCATGTGGAACATTGCCTAAACATTGGCCTTACCATGCTCTTAATTTTACCCAGATATAAACAAGATGCCTTCGTTATCTCCCCTAGGACACCGGAGAAACGAATTACGTGTCTAGTATGACTCCCGAAAACACATGCAAAAACGAGGGTTTAGTAACTATCCGAAACACTTGCATTTAAAGCAGGAAAGTGAGTGTTTCTCAACGCATTGCGCTTAGCATTCTCCCTATTTTCGCGGAATTTCAAGCCCGTATTTTGTGCTGTTGCTTCAGTAGTCTGGGAAACAATGCGGTTAGCGGCAGTATACCCTGGAACACTTCAATGAGTAACTTTTTTACAAAGGCTGTAATTAACCTGCACAGAAGAAAAAAAAAACACTTATCGCTCGTCACTGAGAACATTGCTTCGCACTTCGAAAAAATATAAACACTGTGCCCTTCATAGTTTACCAAGGATATGCCTGGGGAAAACAACCAAACGCCATGTATATGAAATGAAAATTGGGAGAAAGCGAGTATTCAGTAACAGTTTTCAGTAACAGTAACAGCTCATAACGAACCTACACGGTTCAAATTTTCGGTACACGTCGCCAAAATTATTTCTCTCCCCGTTCCCCGCTGTAGGGTAGCAACCCATATCGTTTTTTTTTTTTCGGGTTAGCCGCCCTCGCCTTTCTCTTTTCTTTCGTCTCTCTTTCTGCTCGCCTCCATGGTTGAACAACCAAACTCATGTAGCATAAGGGCTTTCCCAATGAAGAACCGAAATATGTAATGCACGAAGAATATTCTCGAGCCGCTTTATACGACAATAAGCGAGTGATATTAATATTCTTAGAACAAATAATTCTTCCCGTAGGTCCCAGTTCAACAGTTTTCGTCACTCTTGGCGCCAAAATATTTGTTCGTTCAGGTATTCCATGTTGATCTGTCCTCCTGCTTGCGGTCCTTCAGTAGGCTGTAAATAAAATAAGTAATAGAATAAGACATTATATCACAAGGGGAAATGAATAATAAAAATCAGGTTTCATTATCGCATCCGCAAAGCGATACGTAATCTCATAAGCACTCGTTGGTGCCAGGTGCCACCAACTGAAAAAGCACAGCTTGTAACAGTATAGCTTGTTGAAGTACTCATATGCCATATACGAAATAGAAACCACGCACTCTACTTTAATTAAATGTGCGCAGTATTCGCCTTGGTCACATATAAAATTAGCCCATATTTCAGTCCTATCATACGGTCACATCAAAATCACATTCAAAATCGGGTTTTACTTAAGCGCCATTTTTATGGGATATACCATATAATCCATGAAGTCAGTAATTGGTTGTCTTGATGGTCAAGTGATTCTTTTATTCCAAGGTTTGCCCCGCGGCACAAGACGTTTGGTGCGCGCAAGTTATATACAGGGTCTTCCAGCGAACGCAATCCTACTCCATGAGCTGGTCTACTCGATGAGGCGGAAATTACTTGCACAAGAAATTGAAATCTATAATCGACTAATTAACAAGAATCACTAATTAAGATTTTAGCTAATTATTCTATAGCATATAATACAATTTACAAATTCTAGCGGGTGATACTGCAAAGCAAATCCCCTTGAAATGAACTGTATGACACCATTTACGCGATCTGCGCCTTCAAATTTGCGGCAAAAATGCGCTATCGTGCCACTTTCTCCACAAGAACGACGTTTTGTGCATTGAAGCACAAAAGTGACTGGGACCCCGATGCCTTTCTCCGCAAAGCTCGGGAATTAATATCTCGAAACTGGCGTCATGCTAAGGATTAGTGTCAAGTGGATCCATCGCCTTGCGAACTCCCCGGCTGGAAATCATGCATTACAAAAACTTCATTAGCGAATGTTTGTTAATTACTCAATTATACATTTCAATTTCCTTGTGCACGTAATGTCCGTCTCTAGACCAGCTCATAATCTAGAATTGCTCTATGGGTAACAGGCAACCTAAAAAAAAGAGAAGTTTGAAAGTGTTCGCTGAAATACCCGGTACCTCACCTTTTATAGTTACGTCCGACCAACTCTAACAAGGGTCCGTGATGTGGACCATAGGGTCAAGTAATTACTTGGACTCTGCAGGACGCGTGCGTTTCTTATCGGAGTGCTAGCCCGCGGTGTCTCCGCGGCGTCGAGCGATCGACCGACGCGAGGCTCCTGTCGAGGTTTGCGTGCTGTGCCATACGCGCTTGCTTGCACGCACGCGTGCTTTTCTTGGATCCTTATCTTTACGCGGAAGCCACTGTTTGCGTGCCGGGGCCACTTCACGATAGGGCAGGCCCCGTCGCCCCGAAACACACTCGCTGGTTAGGAGTGGACACGCGTCGAGATGGTCTCGTGATAGGGTTGGCCCGTGTATGCGTGGTCTCTTTCGTGGGCGCCGGCGACGGGGGAGAGCTTTAGGAACGCCAGGACAAAGAGCAGATTTATGCGACGTTCGGGATTTTTGATGCAGTGGGGCAGATTGCCGACGTTCAGAAAGAAAGCTCTTCTCGACAATCATATGCGGAATTCTGCGCAGCGTACACAAGCAGCAGATACAGATCGTAGTCTCTATTCTGGCAAGTGTAGACGTCGGACCATATCCGGAGGTCTTCTTTTCAGCGTCCTTTGGCTGTACCCCATGCTGCAAGAACAATACAGGCGAAATGGACCCACGTGTTATTGTTGTTGCCTCAAAACATGTCTGGTGCACTACGAGGGGGATTGACCATACTGGATGGATCGAAACGTGCACCTAACAACACGCTAAAAGGGGTAAAAGCGAACATTCAGAACGAAGCGCTTGGCAATTAACAAGCTAAGCAGTTGAGTTTCCAGGAAAGTCAGTTCCACCTGCAAAGTCAGTGTAACCAGAAGAAAACCAGCGTATGTGTGGGTGGTCACCTTTCACGCCAGCGCGACCCAACGCGATCCCGAGATAAGGGAAACGCGGCAACGCTCCACAAAGAGGCGCACATTTCTTCCCGCAGAGCAGGGGTCCTGCCAGGGTATCGAGACTACTGCGAGTGCCACGGCATGAGGGAAGTGGAGGCACCGATTGGGGAGTGGCGCATGCGCAGATGACCTCCCGTGGACAGGAGCGTGGGCGGGTACGTGGTCACGAATGGCGTCGTCGTATAGATGTGACGCGGACGGGACGGGAATCGGCTTTCACGAAAAGGGACGCTGCGAAAATGCGCTTCCTTGGAAAGACGGAGCCAGGAAAATGAAGAAAATACGCACAAAAAATTACCCCGTTTTAAGATAAAGATAGAAAGAAAAGCAGTTTTCTTCCGGCGTTTTTCTTTCCTTATTTCTGGCTCCACTTATGCGGGGGGGGCATCGGAGGCTTCGAGCCGATCCCGAAACCGGACGGAGAGCGAGCCGCCGCTGCGACGCACGGGCGACGCACGAGGACCGGGCTGGACGTCGCCAGACCCTTGACTGTGGCGGCTTCATTGGCGGCGTCCGGTGGGCGCGCGATGGCTATCGGAGGCGGCCGCTCCATCACCTTCCGTGCTCGCGGCTGCTACCCGCAGTGCTTTCAAGAACGTGAGAGACGGCGCAGTGTGCTCGTCGCTCGCGCGACGGCTGCCCTCCCGCCGTCGTCGCCCGTATGTTTGGTCGGTGCAGTCAAAGCTTCTCATTGGTTTTATTTTTTTTTCCTTTCTAAGGCTTGGATCTTTTCTAAAGTTATAAGAAGGGTATGGCACGCGATGGCGCCAGCTTTTCGATAAAGCTGCACTAAAGAAGGGTGCGAAATAGACTCGCCCTAATATGGCGGGTGGCTTTTGGTCGGCGCAGGAGAGAGCTCTTTTCAGGAAGTGCGCCATCCGGCAGGGGCTTCGTGGTTAGTGTTCGAGAAAGGTCAGCCATTTGCGCATACGCTGGCACCAAGGTGTTCCCTCCGCTGATGCACTTCTTCGTACTTGTTCCTCTGTCTCGAGCGTTGCCTTGCTTGTATCGCTAGAAGTTTGTATATTAGGGTAGTGAAGTTAGCCAAGTGTTTGTGCGCTAGGATTGCGCGAGATAAGTGTTTTTTTTTTATGTAGTCGCCTATGCTGTGTGTGAGAACTCGACACTCGGCTCATCTTTCTTTCTCCATAAATTGCGAAGCCCCAGTAATTTTTCTCTTGTGTAACTTCATGGCATTGCATCCTAAAGGAGCCACTCGTGAAGCCACGAAGGAGAAGTATGGCCCTTCATTTTGCATGCATGATGCATATGCTATATTTAGACTTCATATCTTTCTTTCTCTTCATTGTACGTGTGTTTTCATATTGAATTTCAATAATAATAAAATTTAGACTAATGTGTAATGTCGCGTATTCAGCAGCAGTTTAAGGGCAAACTTTATGCCTATTGACTAAAGCGCGAGTTTTCGTCTTATTCTTGTTTGTTCTTGTTCCTTTTCTTTGCTTTTCTTTTGCAGTTGAAGCTCCAAGTTGCGACTCTCGGCTGATATGTAGCCTACAAAGGAGGTATAAAATTAAGAAGAAAACACTTGCATTTCCAGGTTTTAAAGGACTCTCGTCATACCTTATATTTAACGCAGCAGTACTGAACAACAGAGTATATATATATATATATATATATATATATATATATATATATATATATATATATATATATATATATATATATATATATTGCAGGAGGATTGGAACGGTATAGTGAGTTGTCCTCTTCAGCGCGCTTGCTCAGGAAACATTGCTCGTGCTGGGAATCTGAGCCCCATAGCTGCTGTAACGGTCGGTCCCAAATGCCGCTGACTATAATAAACGCCTTTACAAGTGGTGAAGGGTGCTTCGGCCTACAACGTCCATCCTGGAACTTCTATTCCGTACCCCACGCTCAGCCCTACACTCAAGTGGTAGCGCTGGCTAATACTCCCAGGGTTAGCTCTAGTAGTGAAACATAAATACCCACGAAAGTGGATATCGGAAAACGGCGCCGCGCTAGCTCAATCGGTAGAGCATCGCACGCGTAATTCGAAGACGTGCGATCGTTCCCCACCTGTGGCAAGTAGTTTTTTTCATCCGCTTACATTTCCATTAATTTATCATTTCTTTGATTCAGTTAGATTGATTTTATTGTATTAATTATATTGTTTGAATTAAATTCAATTAGATTAAATTTGATTTTGACTTTAAGCTTCTACCAGGTCCACCCAATTAGATTTGGGGTTGCTAGTGTATAAGCAAAATTTGACAGTTTGTGGTCTTTGTCGCACCCCTAATTGCCCTAGTGACTTGTTCGATAACATTTCACATTTTATACATGACCATAGCCTCAACAGTTCTAACTTAATCATTCTTGGTGACTTTAACGTTCCCGGCATCTACTGGCCTTACATATTCCGGCATTAGTGCCTCTATTTGTAGAGATTTAATTGCGTTTTCTTTGTCCCATCACCTGACACTATTGGTTGATAAGGATACGCGGCAGAACTCCTTACTTGACTTAGTGTTTATCAGTGACAGCCTTGCTCATTTTGGTTATAACTATGATATCCTGGAAGGAATCTCGGATCACAACGCAGTTCTCGTACACACTGACTGCCTTACCCTACATGAACGATTTAGCTATTCCACATTTCACCTTCTTTAACAAGACGGACGATAAGTCTATCACTGATACTCTGGTAGATAACTTTGACCATTTTTTGTTACTCAGTACCGAAAGTCATGGAGACAGTCTTCTTGATTGTTTTGAGTCGTTAGTGAAATATCGCATCAATAACTACGTTCCATTAAAAACAAAAAAGATAACTAATAAACTTCCTTGCATTAACCGGGGTATCCTGCACCTGTAACGCCATGTCGGTAGAATACGTAAATCAAAGCATTCTAATCCTGCGCTTCGCGTTCCTTCTGAAAAAAAAAAAAAAAAACCAAGGAGGAACTTCGTACTTGTACTAAAATTCTTAAGGATTTATACTTTTCAGTGCAGCTCCCTCTACTACTTAAATCGAATCGTCGCAGGTTCTAGACATTTACCTAGTGCAACGGGCAGTACCGCTTTCAAGATTAACGACGCTATTACTAACGACCCCGCTGTAGTTTCGAATGCTTTTAACTCGTACTTCCAATCTGTTTTCACCCTCGATAACCATGTAGTTACAAAGTTTAGTTATTATGCAAAAATTAATAAATTAGACGATATCGTAATAAGTTCTGGTGCTTTTTGAAACCAAATCGTGAATCTCGGCACTAAAAAGTGTACCGGTTAAGATGGTATCCCGAATTCTTTCCTTATAAGATACTCCCTCCAGCTCCAGTACCTTACTGTAACCTCCCAGAAATCCTTAGACTATGGTGAAGTACCAACTAAATTAAACACGGCCGAAGTCCTGCCTTTGCATAAGTCAGGTGATAAACAACTTCTCTCTAACTACAGGCATGTATCTCTCACACCCCAGTCATGCAAGATGTTAGAGAACATTATTCACAAACATATAATCGAATTCTTTAACTCCAATGATGTTCTAACATCTGCCCAGCATGGTTTCCGTCGTGGTTATAGCACTGTAACGCAAGTAGTCAATTTTGTTCATGATATCTCTTTTAACCTAGACATAGGTAATCAAGTGCATGCCATCTTTATTTCCTTCTGTAAAGCTTTTGACTCTGTGATTCATTTTAAACTACTGGTAAAATTAAACGCCCCATTCAATAATCCCTCTCTTGTTTCTTGGATAGCCAGTTTTCTTCGTTATCGCTCACAATTTCTTTCTTTTAGCTCTGTGGACTCAACTCCTGTCGGCGTTACGTCAGGCGTTTCTCAGGGATCCGTTTTAGGCCCTTTATTATTTTTAATACACATCAATGATTTACCTCGTAGTACCTCAACTAAAATAAGACTTTATGCAGATGACTGCGTATTATACGAATCTATTAACTCCGTTGATGACCACCACTGTCTTGCCCAATCTCTTATGTCCTTCTGCGCTTGGTGCAAAACGTGGCACATGAATAACAACTCTAGTAAAACAGTCGTGATGCCATTTTCCAATAGACAGAGCCCCCTCTCGTTCCATTATTCTCTGCATGGCATCCAACTTAAAAGGGTGTCTCAGTATAAGTACTTAGGTGTCATTCTAACCGAACATCTTTCATTGTCTAAACATATTGAATATATAAATGGGAAAGCCCTGACAAAATTAGGTTATCTGCGCTAAGACCCCCCGTTGAGACCCCTCGCTGAGACACCCCGTGATACTAAACTTCTATTCTATAAAACGCTAATTCGCCCTGCTCTAGATTATGCATCTGTCGTTTGGTTCCTCTACAAACAATGCGAAATAAGCTCGCTCAATAACGTTCAACGGAAATCTATCCGTTTCATTTGCCAAAATTACAGCCGCCCTTTCTCACCAACACAGCTCAACAATCTTTGAACATTGAGCCATTACTTTCACGTTATCCCATTGAAGCCTTAAAACTTTTATATGCACTTAATAACTCCACCTCTGGTCTTCCTGATCGTAACTATATCACATTTACTGATTCAAGTTGTACCCGTAGCTCCCATGCCTTGAACATAACACATAACGTATATAACAATATATATATATATATATATATATATATATCCCCTCCCCCTACACACGTACACAGCCTCCAGAATAAACAGAGTGCGACAGCCAGACCTTGCACTGTGCTGCCATCTGTCGCCAAGTGATGGCGGCACCAGTGCGACAGCAGCTTTTCACGTACGCAGCGCACAACTAGCGCAACAGTCAGCGGTGCGGCTGATCAGCTGCCACTTATCTTCCCTCCCCCTCCTAACTCAGCCTCCCCTCTCGCTGCCTTTACCACCGTACTCTCCAACCACGCACCTTCCGGCGGCTTGCGTCTTCACAGTCCACTAAGGTTGGCTCGAAATGCGCATTCCAAAGTTAAACGAGTCGATAAGCATTTTCGTGTTTCCACGGTGGGGTGCAGGGCCTGCCGCGCGCGCGAGCACACACGTGTATGGCGAGAAAAGAAAGAAAGAAAAAAAGGAAATGGTAGGACCGACAAACCCGGCTTCTCATGAATATCGAGCTTGCCTGATTCGTAAAAGAGACGCCGAAACCTTGTTTGTCTTGGACTCCCGTCTGTGCCTCTCTTTGCCCCCTTCTGAAGGGAAAGGAAAGTTTCTGCCAGCTTGTTCGGAAAGCAAGAACGCAAGTTGCAAAAGAAATAATAATAATAATAAACGCAAATCACACTGGGAAAGGAGGATGAGGACGCCAGACGCGCAACAGTGTCAGTGGCAAGCGTCGGAGCCGGAGAAGGCGCTTGAGTGACGCTCCATTAATCTTTGTCGGGGACAAAGATAGCAGTTATCGCCATGGGGTCCATTTTTCGATGACGAATGGTTTGGAAACCCTGCTTCGTGTCCCCCGTCATTTTTTTTTCTTTTTCTTTTTTTTATTTGCTAAGCTAGCTAGCTAGCTCTCTCTCTCTCTCTCTTTACTACAGTTTTCCTTTCCTGAAAATGAGTAGCAGTGGCGTGGCAACCGCGCCTGCTCACCGCTAAACTGGAACACGATGCCCTCGCCACCCTAATCTTTACAGTTTAGCTTGCATCCCTTCCTGCTAGTTACCACCCACAGTCCCTGCGGCCGTCCGGTTTAGAAAATGAATAAACAGGAGCGATCTGGAATAGGGCTTACAAATAGCTGCCCGAGTGCGAGCTTGTAGCAGCAAAACCGAATAAGAAAAGTTGTCGGGCTGCCGCGGTGGTCGCAGAAATGCGCGCGAGCGCGCCGATAAAACGCTCCCGAGAGCCTCGACTTCCTGCCTGCCTGATAGCGGGTCGGGTTAACTTCGGCTCGCTCTGAGAGGAATGTAATGCAATTATGATATGCGGACTTCGGGCCTATATAGTGATAATGGCTCCTACGAAGCGTTGAGCCCAGATCCATCCTCGGAGTGCGGAAATGTCTCCCACGCCGAACAGGTTTCGAAAAGAATACATGCGGCGATTGCACGTGGGATGAAACTTTTGACTGTTGGGGCGTTGGCATGCCGAGAAAAAGGCGTCTAGCATCGTTAGATTTCCTTGCGGCTTGATGGCGCCTAGCTGCAGCGTAGGTGCGAAGAAATATTTTCCTATTTTAATTAGATAGACGCGAATCACGCAGACGACGGCGATCTCGAAAATCCATTTGCTGCGAGCTCTTCCGACGCGTTCCCATATCAGAGGGCGCAACTAAAACGGCACATATCAGCGCGCACAGATACACGGGCCAATGCCTTCGACGCTCTTTAATCGAGATGCTGTCCTGGCGCTATACTTCAACTGTGAGGTGTCTCTGAGGCCCACTGCTTAGCGATGGGGCTTCATACAGAGATATCATGAATTAAATTACATTTTATTTTGCTTTGAGTCGGTGTCCTTCCACCAAATAATTTCACAGTACGCTCAAACTAAAAGATAAAAAGAAAACTCTTGCGTAAATACGAGGACGAAGAAAGCATTGCTGCATGGCGCATCGTCGTAAACTTCGCAAGTCACTTATCTCAATGATATACTTTGATTTGTACGTTACGTGTTGTGCTGTGTTTTGGTCATGTCGTGTGCCGGTAACGGCATGCACTGCGCAGATAAATTAATTTTTCATCATTCGCGTTCGAAATAACATAGCATAGGCGTGTCGCCAGGCAAACCTCTCGAGGATTCATTACCGAATCGAATCGGGAACTGCAGGAAACTTGCGAATCAAATAGTAATATTCGAGAACACCGACGTTCTAACATCCAATAGAATGCCGACTATATTATCATTTCTAAGCAAAGTGAAATATAAGGTTGGTGCGGAGTCCGTTGGGTAAAGAGAGGCTTATTTACATAATTTTACACCTGCTCGGTGTAAAATTGGGTGAGGGAACAAACGCGAGTTAATGACATCTTAGTTGAAATCAAGAAAAAGAAATGGGCATGGGCAGGACATGTAATGAGGAGGGAAGATAACCGATGGTCATTAAGGGTTACGGACTGGATCCCAAGGGAAGGGAAGCGTAGCAGGGGGCGGCAGAAAGTCAGGTGGGCGGATGAGGTTAAGAAGTTTGCAGGGACGGCATGGCCACAATTAGTACATGACCGGGGTTGTTGGAGAAGTACGGGAGAGGCCTTTGCCCTGCAGTGGGCGTAACCAGGCTGATGATGATGATGATGATGACACCTGCTCGAAATGCCGTGCGCAAACGGACGTCCGGTCAATTGAGGAACTTGTAAATGATAAACAGATGCCTTCAGTTGTCTTGTAATGACAGTAATAAAACATGGAAACAGCACGCCACCAGAAGCACGTACAGTGCTGTGTTCATTGGAGAAGGTAAGTCTCGTATTACAGAACCGGCACAACGTTCTAAATGGGATGCAAAAATCGCGACACTGCCTAAGTCTTACATAGATTAACCTAAATCGAGACGACAGACTCGTGACTGCCTATGCGAGGGGCATTCATATTGAACGACTGAAATCAAGCAACAGGCAAACACGCGGCTCGCTCGCTCTAGAACTATATAGTGCCTCTGAGCTATAGCGACGGCCTCTTGCAACATTTTATATCGCGGCCGTCTGCTATGGAGTTGGCCTTTCTCTCCGGACACTCCAAGAAGTGTTAATATCCTTTATGTCTGAACGGAAACGAATATTCAAATACATCGAATAGTTGGATTATATGAAGGAAATAGCGAGGACTGTTGAATAGCAAGGACTAGTCGAATCGTATTTAGAATTTTGAATATGAGAAGTACCCTACGAGAGAGAGAGAGAGAGAGAGAGAGAGAGAGAGAGAGAGAGAGAGAGAGAGAGAGAGAGAGGGGGGGGGGGCAAGGCAGGCTGGTCAACTAGACGAGCATACGGTTTGCTGCCCTGCACTGGGGGTGAAGGAAAGAGGGAATAAAAAGAAGAAACGAGGAAGGAAGTGATGACTGTGTGCACAGTGAAGCACCGTGACACCAAAGTGTCGTGGCGTAGCTGGTGATCTGCGTCGATCACATCTGGGATGACCAAAGGGCCACTGGTCGTTCCGCAAATACGAGGCTGCGGGTGAGCTAGGAAAACTATACAAGGGCCATCCCGGAGGTCCTTGTAGTTAGGAGGAGGTCCCGATAGGTAGATAGTAGGCCCCGATGCAGTCTTTGACTATGGGACATCCTTCTGCATACTAAATACTTGTAATGTGACCCAACTTCTAATAATAAATTCTGATTCTGATTCTGATATGAGCGTTGTGTCGCACCTATAGTTTTCCTACTGAAGTTGGCACCTTATTTTGGGCGATGTAAATCATGAATTCATTTCGACTCACTCAATACCCTATATTCCGTCGCTGGATAGACAGCGATAAAAACGGTCTGTCAACTACGTAGCTCACTTTCTATTTTTTAATGAGCCCGGACGCTGCTTTTACTTCCCTTTTACGCACCGTTTTCAACTATAAAGTGCTGCTATGTTTCCAACTTAGGCGGTGTGTACTACGGTACCACAGATAGTGAGCGCGCGCTTCATACAAGTACTATATAGCCCACATCTTGAAGCGTGGTACAGGCTTTCCGTTTATTTAATTTATCGTGGTGCACTCGGTGCATGAAGCCGAATACATTGATCCGTGAAAATGTAAGAAAAAAGAAAGAAAGGAAAGATGGTTGCTGTTAAACTGCGTCGTCGCTCTCTTCGCTCTTCCTGTATAAACAGAGACAGTCAAACGCAGAGTGTACTTAAATAGCAAAGTACCTAGCATAGCCTAATTTAGGCTGCAGCACTCAAGGGATCTCTAATGAGCCGTTATTATAGCGGAGCAGAATGCATTAAATAGTAAATTGCCCATTGAATGTTCGTCCAGTCGGTTGTGCTCACCAAGCGTGTGCCCTCGCCCTCTGAACGAAAAGCCATTTTTTAAACGGCCCTGCCCGCGTGTACGACAAAGTAGCGACCTCGTTAACAGGGTTGCTAACGAGACGGGAACTTATGTAAGGCAGCAGCTGCGTGCCCAAGTGTCTGTCGTGTGGCTGTGCTGGGCAACAGCGCGGCAAATCATTCTCAGAAGTTAGGTGACAAGCACGCGAACATGTTCCGGCTGGGACGAGCACGAGACTGTAATGGGCTTAATGAAGTTGTCTCGTTAAACTGCTCTCGCGGGAAGGGCTTCAATTTACGGTTCATCGTCGCCTAAGGCGCGTTCTAAGAGCTGAGTCGGTTCAAAATAACTGCGGTTTCGTGGAAGACTTCCATGAACGCAAGCACTTATAATTTATGTGCTTCTTCTTTTCTTTTCTTTTTTTTTCTGGGAGAGAATCATAATTAAAGAATGGTTTGAATAGGAACGTACACTCGCCAAGGGAAAAACAAAAGGAAAATGCTTTTGATGTTTCGGTGCCCAATGCGGGTGCTTTGTTTACGGAGGAGATGAATGACCGTCATCAATGACAACCACGCCCCTCGTTCTCTGCGAACAAGGCACCTGTAATGTGTGCCGAACCGACAAAAAACATTTTTTTTTGCTTTTCTGTTGGCAAGCCCACGTTTCTCTTCAACCATGTTTTTTAAAAGTTCGCCGAGACCAGCTTTCGTCGAAGCCTCGATTGCAGAATGAAGAGAAACGCATTATCGCATACGTGGCCGTCACGGGTTATTTAACGAGTCGAAAGCCCTGCTGGCTTCGGAACGTAAACAGCTTAGTAGACAAGACGCTAGCGTGTTTCGAAACGCACTCGTCTACTTTCAAATAACGGAAATACTAGAGAAGCGTGTAATGTGCTTTAATAAGGCTTGCCGCTATTGGGGCGGTAGCCAAGCTAGGGTGGTTGGATGTTTTGCCGGATGTGATATTTTTTTGAGGGGGGAGGAGGGCCTTACTTCTTCGCGCTACACATGCCGCTTTCATTTCATCATTCAATTACTAATGGACACAGGTATACGTCGGTTTGCCAAGTTCTTTGGCGAATAATGCTGGGAATTGAACCTTCGTACTCGGTAAACGGCCAAGTAATTACACAGGCGCTCTTTCTCGACTTTCAGCGGTGCAGTTGCGTCGGACAGACCTACGCCTATATTACGGAGAAGGGCGTGAAATTGAGCTTGTTTGTGCATTCTGAAACTTATTTGGAGGAAATGAATGGACCATGGGATTTTAAAAAATGGCAGTATAAAAATGGACCTTTAACAAACCTCCGAAGGTCTTGAATTGAGGTCCGAAGTTCACTGTCGTTTCCTTTAGCTTTCTACACAAATGTTGCTCCTTTTCAATGTGGTAGACAGATTGAGTCATAACTATTAGCTGTATATTTTTCTCGGTGCTTTAACAATGCTGCTACTGTGTTTAGCGCCAATATGCTGGCATCGCTGTTCTTGCCACGACCACGTTCCTTTTCCTTTTTCGTTACCACATACATTCAGCTTCTAAAAAAATAAGAAGAAGAAGAAGAAAAAAAGAAAAAAAAAAACGTCGCAAGCTGTATAGGGCGCTGCCAACCTTTCTGCCTTTCTCCAAATAAATTTCGCTCTTTCTTTTGAACACTGACTATTCTGACAGTTGCAAGTTAAACAGATGTGGCATGATGTCCTGGAGCTACAAGGCCCTATCGTAATTCACTTATACTTCGGAGAGAAGAGCCATGACATTTACAGATGGGCTGAGAGTGCGGAATCTAAGCTTGCTCGCATTAGATTTTTTTTTCTCTCCACCAATTGGCGTATGAGCTTGCTTTCAAGAGAGCGCACATGCCTGCACGTTATAGTCAGCACACACCTAAGAAAGCTTGAGCTGAAAGCGTGCTCACACGCGCACTGAATGGATTGCTGGTGGTCAAATTTTAACTAAGTGCTTTTTAATTATACCTCTCAGCAGAAGGGCTTCAGATTTTAATTTTTATTTACTTATTATTAAATGAGAGCCCGCAAGCTCTGGGGAAACGAAATGCCACGTGAACCAACCAGGCACGTATGTGCGCAAGCAGACACCTTTTTTTTTTAACGTCTTTATTTTTGCCCTCACAGCGTATCTATGAAGCGCAGTTATCTTTGCCAGGCGAGTTATAGTGAATGGTGGCGTGGGCCAATTCCATAAAATTAGGGCCGAATTCGTCACGCCGCCAATTCAAGCACGTGCGTTTTGCTTTACCACGAGTTCGTGCGCATGCTACGGATGTTACCGGTTACGTTGAGCCCTTACGTAAGGCCAGCGTGTGCGTTTGCAGAATCGGTGCTTGTTGCTTCGCAGAAGCTTTCCTGCGTACGACCAGGCACGACACTCAGGGTCCCTCGTGCATGGATATTTCTACAAAAATTATTGGAGGAAACTCTGGCGCTACGATCGTACCGCTAATGCGGGGAACGGTGGTATAGTGCGCGTGGATTTTCACCCGCCGTGGTTACTCAGTGGCTATGGTGTTGGGCTGCTGCGCACGAGGTCGCGGGATCGAATCCCGGCCACGGCGGCCGCATTTCGATGGGGGCGAAATGCGAAAACACCCGTGTGCTTAGATTTAGGTGCACGTTAAAGAACCCCAGGTGGTCAAAATTTCCGGAGTCCTCCACTACGGCGTGCCTCATAATCAGAAAGTGGTTTTGGCACGTAAAACCCCAAATATTAATTATTATTATGGCGCGTGGATTTGTCTAATCTTCGTGCTTTCAGCTTCAAACGTTTTTGTGACGTTATTTTGTTACAGTTTTATCATTCTACATTTCCAATCCCTTGCAGTTTTCTCAAAGCAGCGACGCAATGAGTACACCTGGTCACATGCGTAATCGTTGCAAATGGTGGCTTTTATCACGCGATATATACTTTGTTGAAAACGACGAGTTTGCAAAGTCACGAAGCAGTTGGAAGCCAAAGGGACAGAGCTTACGCAACCCCCGTATAGAATGTGCGATCATTCCCAAGCTGGCTATATAAACCGCCATGCTTGCGACTTCCATAGGCACTGTAGCGTCAAAGCTCCCTCTGCAGTGCTCTTAGTAGGGAAGTCTATGCCCTCGCACACTACGGGATGTCTATAGAGCGCATTGTTTGCGTACCGGGCTCTGCTAATCAATGCAGGACGCCTATGGCTCGCATCCATCATCTCCACCGAAGCCAGCGAGCGCGCGCGCAGTGGTCTATCACGCGATGCACGCGCGGACACCGTCTCGTGACGCCGCGCGCTCGCATGGGCTTCGGCGACGAGCAACGCGCGGCTCTACGAGAGCGGAGTTCGTGATTTGCGATGGTAATGCCCAGGGCGGGGCGCGCGACCAGCCTCCATGGGTTTGTTTCTGCGCCTGCAATGTGGTATAAGCGCACCGCGCTGCATAGCGATGTGCCTGCGCGCCGTGTGCGGTGTCCCTCGGGTCATAGGAGAATCGCTTCGGCAGCTATACTGTTGAAATACTGCTGCTTCTTCTCTGTCGACGATTGCGATGTCGCTTCTAGAGTCACCCGTTGAATTAGTTCCAGTTAGCGGCTGCTGACAGCGGTTTGAATTGCGATCTCATCGAAACCACTATACCGTGGGAGCATATACGTACAGTGTAGCACGCACGCACGCACGCACGCACGCACGCACGCACGCACGCACGCACGCACGCACGCACGCACGCACGCACGCACGCACGCACGCACGCACGCACGCACGCACGCACGCACGCACATATGCTGACTTTGGCTCTATTTCCTGCGTCTGAAAGCATGGTACGAGCGTTTTAATTCGCCCTGTATTGGACTGAACATACCAGAGATCACATATAGGAATTCGAGTTGCGCAGTTGAGCGTGAGATCGCGTGATCGAAACCCAAGTCGCGGCGGTCGCATTTCGATGGGGGCGAAATGCAAAAATGCCTTTGCAGTCAGATGAGAGAGAGGGAGAGAAAGAGGGGAAACGCATGGTAGTTAATCAGACCCAGACGCACGTTCGGTTTGCTACCCTTTGGGAAGGTGATATGGGGATGAGAAGTGAGAGATAGAGCACAGTTTCGAATGCACTTGAAGGTTCGCACCGAGTCTGCAAAGGGTCGCCAAAACCTATATAATTTAGCTGCGCGCTAAAATGCCCGAGGTGGCGAAAACTGATCTGGGAATGCCCCGTTACGACGTCCCTAGTAATGACATCGTTGTTTTGGTGCATAAAACCCCAGAATTAAAATTAACATATGAAAATCCCGACCTAGCCGCCGTGGTTGCTTAGTGGCTATGGTGTTGGGCTGCTAAGCACAGGTCGCGGGAGCGAATCTCGGCCACGGCGGCCGCATTTCGATGTAGGCGAAATGCGAGAACACTTCATGTACTTAGATTTAGGTGCACGTTAAAGAATCCGAGGTGCTCCAAATTTTCGGGGTGCCCCACTACAGCGTGCCTCATAAGACCGTGGTTTTAGCACGTAAACCCCATATTTTAATTGTTTTTAAATCGTGACCTGATTGACTGAGCACCAGTAAGCATAGCGTAGTCGATAAGGGGCCACAAAAGCGTTGTTTTTGGCCGATGAGGACGAATGTCAGGAAATGTGCATGCATATTTTTCTTCAGGCTCATGTACTAATGCATTCAAATGCACATGCTTTCTAATGTTCTGTTACGAAACATCGCTTTCAGTTAAGGAACTTTCTTTTATTTGTATTTAATGTTCAAGCACGTGCACTGCCGTCCCCAAACTCCCGGTATGCTAAAAAAAAAAAAAAAAAGAAGAGCACGCTCTTCAACGTTCCGCTCTTTCTTTCTCTCCGTCTTGGTGACCACTGAGCTGCGCTACAAATTTGCGCGATGATGCAACATCATCGTAAGACTCATTGCGGGTATTGCACATATGTATCTCTGACATGCATGTCCATACGAGATGAAAGAAAGCGTCTGCTGTTCATAACCTAGTGAATAGCGCAAGCACAAGGAAGCCGGACCACTGGTTCTGGAAATCTGCGAAGCGAAAGGGGGGGCGCGCCTCGAAGGCAAACTGGTCCTCAGTGTCTTGTGGCGTGCGTGCTGCCCATTACAATTTTTTGTGGCCCTAGCCATAGATCATACTTAAACTGAGTTCCCGCGCTAGGACAGTGCGGGGTCTGGTGCCAGCATTCATTGCAAAGCACGTAACAGTGCCTATATTAGCAAGGGTTCCTCCAGTTTATGTAACAATGAAGCGTTTTTTTTTCTGTTCTTTTTATTTGGTGAATCGTATTTAAGCGTAAAAGTACAAAGGTCGACTTGGCGTAGTTTATCAGTTTCGAACGAACCTCAAAAGGACACGAAACGTTCGTAATATTGCAGCTGATGGTGGCTGTCGAACGGTGGTCGTTCATATGGCTATACAGGGGTGATATAACGCAAAGCAATTCCAAACTGTCTACATTCCATTTCTGCAATCAGCATTCTACTGTTGGCCAAACATTTTTCGGCCCACCCACGCTTCACCTGTCTGTGACGCGACGTCACGAAAACAGCGAAAACTCCCCATATGATATGACACGCGCGCACTGACTATGCATAATTAGACCGAACAAAATAAAAGAATACGTATTTCTGATTCTACATATTTTTAGCCAGTAGCCCTCTGTTATTTGTCAACCGCCACGATTTTCTTAGTGGGGCATAAGAGGGGCGGGGGGGGGGGAGGCACAGATAGAGTTAAAATGTTCAAAGTGGCGGATGCAATGATGCATCTATTATGACAACACTTGAACATTATGTCTCAATTGTCGTGGTTGGACGGATGATAGTTGCTTTCAGCCACATCAGTAAAGGGATTTGAGACATGGTTTTAATTTTGTCAGTTTGTATTCAACCGTAGAACACCCAGAAGCATGGCTTCTTGCTTTATTAGCGTCCTATTAGTCACACAAATGTGCACATACACTTCGATTTACAAGACGCGCTCGTGTTATGTGCAGACAGAATCGTCTGTTCTGATGCCTATAGCGTCAAACACGTCTACAAAGGGGTCACTCAGGTGCAAATTTTGCTGCGACTTTTTTCACTGGCAAAACCACCAAGTTCTTCCGGCTTTCGTCGGACATTCTGTTTCGCAGGTATACGTCGTCAGCCGGCGTATAAAGGCGCGAGAATGTCCAATCGCAAGCAGCACTGTAGACGCAGGAATTGTCAAATCTATGACACAAAGTTTGTAACACTCGCGGAGCGCTATTTGAAATTTATCTAAAAAGTTCAGCATATATACATATATTAGCATTATCGCCACTTCGGACTTTGCTTTTTCATATCGTTCCAGAACCTTGGGAAGAAGCTTCATCACGAGTACTCCACTTCGTTCCCGCTTTCGAGATTGAGTTGATTCGTACGCACTTCTTCGCAGATATAGGGGTTGCAGGAACAATTTTAAGGAAGGCGCCCGCCACCGCCTGGCCCCGGCCGTCCCTGTTCTTAAATCGAACGAACCTATGGAGTGACTCCGTGCCAATAACGGCTATTGATGGCAACGCAGAGGTCATACTTGCTGCCGATCTGACGCATGCGAACATGAAAAAAAAGAAACAATAAAAAAAGCACACTTACTATACAACATGTAGCAGATTTCAAGCCGGACAGCTATGGGACCAAGACAATATTGTTACGCGCATGTACTGGGAAATATCCATATAAAAGCTTCAACAGTAGCGAGGCTGAATATGCCGAATGTCACAAAATTTCACGCACGGAATTTTACGATGCCTTTCCAGGCAGGTGAACGTTGCGCTTGACGCGACCGTATGAAACCCTCCTGTGGCACTAGGTGGCGCGGGGGTGGTCGCGCGAGATTTTCCTGCGGACACGCTTCTACCGCATGCATTTCCCCGGACTGCTTGTTCCGACGCACCCATGCGAGAGACCGTAATCTGGCGATTATTTAGATATGCAGGTTAAGGAAAGTGAAAAAAAAAAAATGTGCGGGCGCAGCAACGGCGGGACTAAAAGTTAACCGCGACGGCGGCAGGGATTCACGAACCGCGAAGAATGAACGCACGTCGCGGGTTCTCTGGTTTCCGAACGAGCCATGTCGTGCGCACGGTTAGTTAAGCCTCGTTTGCCTAATAAAACAAAGATGGCGGAACGAACGAGCCGCGAGCGCCGTCTCGCGGCACATAAGACGATAAGGACGGCGCTGCGTGCCGGGGCCACGGTGCGTGTCCGCGCGTATAATGCAGATCAGGAACATTTTTCACCGGATAGAAATGATTACTTCCTCGCCACTCGTGTACACTCGACGACGAACAGTTCGCGTGCACGGCGTGCGGACGACTTCTTGTTGCGAGTTCCGAAGGGCGGCCGACGAGCAGGGATGCGTGCGCGAGGGGCATAAAGAGACGCTGTTTGTGTGTACGCGGAGAAAGCCGAGTGGCGTGTGTTGCACGGCTCTGTATACCCCACCGGGGGAAAGACAGGCGAACGGCGTTCAGATGGCTCGGCCGGTGCACTTTGCCTTTGCGCCGCTGTCCCGCGATGTCCTCGTGCGTGAGCGCGGATTTCGCCCCTCGCAAAACTTGGTGCCGCTGTCCCTGTCGCTCCCGATGCGCTGCTTACGCGCGCAGAAGGATGCGCGGCTCGCGTGAGCGTAAGCACTCTCCTAGCTGCTTTGGCCACAGAGCCCAACGCGGGCGGGAACAGCTGTCCCTTTGTATGGTTCCCAGAGGCTGTCGCGGGGGATTCGACCGGCTGATGGGAGGGCGCGTAGATCTAATCCTCAAACGGTGGACTGCGCTGGAAGTCGCCAGCACTGTGGCTTCAGCTGTGCTTTTTTTTCGAATTCAATCGGAGCCAGGTTCTCAAGAGGCTGCTTTTACGCAACCTCGGCTTTTTAATGCCTCCAGCGAATCGGCTGTCCTCTCTTCGGCGTCTCGTCGGCTCTTCGAAGGGGTATCGACGTCATGCGCTGGCCAATCACTGAGCGTTCTTACCTAAAGGGACATTAGGATTGAAAAACTAAAGTGTGTAGACTGTCTAGGATATTGTTTTCAAACCCCCAAAACTATTGTTTAACGAGAAAACACGAGATAATTTAACGGATAAATAAGTAGGAAGGAAGCCGGAATTGCTCTGTGTTGATATTTCTGAGGAGTAGTATAGATGGCCAAAACGCGGATGTCAAAAATTACTGGTCCTTTTGGTGACATTGCCTATCTCTTCTGCCCGTAAATTCGCGGAAGCTTACGAGCAGTAAAACAGCGCTAAACACCAGGACGAGGAGACGGACACAGACAACATCCTCGTCCTGTTGTTCAGTGCTGTTTTTACTGCTCGTTAACATGAACCAACCAGCCCAAATGCCTACTCTTCGCGGCAGCTTTTTAGTTTCGCCAGTGTGGGTGTGTAATGAGTGGGGCACGAACAGCCTTGGTTGTTTTTTGCTGTTGTCGGTGACCTCATGGGAAGTTGATTCTTGTTAATCTGAAAGAGGCGTCACTCCCTGTATCTTACTTTTGCGCAGTTACATAGGCATACCAAACTTCTGCAGGAGGTCAAAGCAATGTAGGCTTGCACGTTATCGATATTGATTAGATTTCGCAATATATTTGCTCTTCGTCATTGCTACGGACGCTGCCGTGCCCTTTTTATGGCCTGAAACAGCCACTCACTGCGACCGATGATATCAAAAACGGAAAATAATATGGGTGCTTACGAAATAGTCACGACCACATGAGTAACTTCAGAGATAAGCGTACGATCTACCAATACAGCTGGCTATTTTTCTTGTGTGTCTTTGCCAGACGCTTTGTCCGGATTGGCCCGGATGCTTTGAACTTAACATAAGAGTAATGTTGCGTTTCGCCTGCGACACGTGGTTTTGCCGGCGCGACTGCGGCGGGGCGGCAGACATTTTGGCCCGATCGTCGTCGCCACAACACTCATCGCCAGGTGTTTCCAGGCGCGACTGCGGCGATGCGACCGCCTAGGGATCATCCTCGCATTCCAGTCATTGTGCCCGAAACAGGCGATGCCAAAGCAGGGATCTCATTCCAGTCATTGTGCCCGAAACAGGCGATGCCAAAGCAGGGATCTCGTTCCAGTCATTATGCCCGAAACAGGCGATGCCAAAGCAGGGACCATCCTCTCATTACAGTCATTGTGTCCGACCGGCAGCGCCACGACAGGGTGCTACGAGATCGTGCTCGACATGGTGCTACGGCATCGCTACGACAGTGTGCGTCACCATTAGCCCATTGTACATTCACGTGCTCGTCTTTTGAGGGGTTCCTTCTTGCCCTCAACTGCGAGAGTATAAAAACAGCTGCCCCCGGACGCCAAAGGGAGGGCTCCGATTTCTTCTGTTGAGTGAAGTGCTCTCCCGTCTCTCTACTACGGTCAAACCTGACCGCCAACTCTTTGCGATGTTAAAATAAACAAGTTGTTTCGTTGTTACCAGTCGACTCATGCTTTGCCGGGACCTTCGGATGCTTCCAGTTGTACCCCAGGCCGCCAGGCCAACGCTACCCTTGGGGCTTGCGACCCAGGTACAACCACGGGCGTCAGCGCCGAGTTCCCAACAGATCGTACCAGCAGTCCGATCCAAACGTCTGGTTGGCAGCGGTGAGATCGCCTACGACTTCAAACAACTGTCTGCCAGCGGTAAGATCGCGACAACGGAGGCCAGCAGCGAAGAGATGCAGTTGACGGTATGCTGTGCAGCTCAACGACGATCCGGGAGCAGTGCAACGAGCCCTGTGTGACGACTGGTTGCCTGCAGCGGAACGACTGCGCGGAATTCCTGCCTGCGAGGTTTGGTGAGTGCGGGACTTTCTTCTTCTGAGCTTTGCCAGGCTTTTGTTAGTGTTAGAAACAGAGCTGGTAATTGTGGTTGTCGTTGCTGCCGGGTTAGTTTGCGGCAAGACAATAGTAAGCAGTAGAGAAAGCAGCATTCAGAGCAGCCATGGATTTGAAGTCGTTGCGCAAACCGAAATTGTTGGAGCTTGCAAGAGAGTTGGGTCTGGATGTCTCAGACAAACTAAGAAAACCTGAACTGTTAAGGGCTATTCTTGAGTTAGAGGCTGAGGATGACGAGCTGTCGGAATGCCTTGAGACTATTGAGGAGAGGTCAAAAAGACAGGAGCGCGAACTTAAAGAGCAAAAAGAGAAACAGGAGCGCGAACTTAAAGAACAGAAAGAAAAAGAAGAGCGTGAACGTAAAGAACAGAAAGAGCGACAGCAACAAGAGAAAAAAGAAGAGCGCGAACACGCTTTGGAAATGAAGCGTCTCGAGGTAGAGATGGAACGCGCTCGTAATGGAAGTCAGGCACACGGTGCAGGAGAACGCGTATTGTTCAAAATGACGGACCTGATGCGGCCGTTTAAGCTTGGAGAGGACATTGGTTTGTTCCTGGTTAACTTTGAGCGAACGTGCGAGAAGCAGGGGTTCTCTCGGGAAACGTGGCCACAGCGCTTGCTCACTTTGTTACCCGGCGAGGCAGCCGACGTAGTCGCTCGCTTGGATAGAGAGGAGGCAGAGGATTTCGACACAGTGAAATCGAGTCTTCTAAAAAAGTACCGGCTGTCTGCGGAGGCGTTCCGTCGGAAGTTTCGGGAAAATGAGAAAGGCAGAAGTGAGTCATATACAGAGTTTGCGTATAGGCTTATGTCGAACATGCAGGAGTGGCTCAAAGAAGAGAAAGCGTTTGGTGACCACGATAAAGTTCTGCAGTGTTTCGGGCTAGAACAGTTTTATAGTCGGTTACCGGAGAACGTGCGATACTGGGTCTTGGATAGGCCAGACGTGAGTACGGTGGCTAGAGCCGCTGAGCTAGCCGAGGAGTTTGTGACGCGTCGAGCTCGCGGAGCTAAGGACGGTCAAAAGGGTGAATTTGGCTCGAAGTTTGAGAGGCCGAAGTTCACGCCCATGAGATTAAAGGGGGACACGCGTAGTGCGGATGCGAGCGAAAGCAGTCCGACCAAACGTAAAGAGACGGCGGCAGCCAAACGCAGAAAGCGGTTCGAGATGAGGCGAGCGGGCGTTTGTTATACGTGCCAGAAGCCGGGTCACTTTTCGGCGCAGTGTCCGGAAACAACACCAAAAGTTGTTTTTTTTTCAATAGGCAGCACTGACGAGAACATGAAGCTTCTCGAGCCTTACATGCGAGACCTCCTCGTGAACGGGAAAGAGTGCCGAGTGCTTCGCGATTCCGCAGCTACGATGGATGTAGTTCACCCGTCTTACGTAGAACCCTATATGTTCACGGGCGAGTGCGCGTGGATCAAGCAAGCCGTGGAAGCTCATAGCGTGTGTCTGCCAGTAGCAAAGGTGCTTATTGAAGGACCTTTCGGAGCGCTTGAGACAGAGGCGGCAGTGTCATCTATGCTGCCACCCCAGTACCCGTACCTATTTTCAAACAGGTCCGATCACCTCCTGCGCGAGAAGGGGCTTTTGTTTGGTGAAGCTAGTGTTCAGGCCTTAACCAGGTCGAAGGTTCGGGAGCTCGCTGCAAAGGCGGTAGTTGCGGGGCCGACGTTATCAAACAACGAAAAAGGGTCAGAGGCGCAGCAAGCTGATATTCCGAGCACGCCCGAACAGAATAAAATTGAGTCTGTAACGTTAAAGGCGCCAGATACTGGAGAGGAAATGCCCGACACGGGAAAGTTAGAAGAGCTATCTACTGATTTGCTCATCGCGCCTACGTCAGACGGACTTGATAGGTTGCTAAAAGTCAGCCGGTCGGCTTTGATAGCCGAGCAAAAAAAGGATGGCAGCCTGGAAAACGTGCGCTGCAATGTCAAAGAAGGTATCGCCAGGAAAACTGCGCGTTTTGTGGAAAGGGGTGGAGTCCTGTACCGGAAGTATCTAGACCGCCGAGGAGTGGAGTTCGATCAGCTGGTCGTGCCTCAATGCTATCGTCAGGATCTGTTGCGCTTGTCACATGGGGGTTCGTGGTCCGGACACCTAGGAGTTAAGAAAACTAAGGACCGTCTCTTGCAAGAGTACTATTGGCCAGGGTGTTTTCGGGACGCAGACCATTTCGTGAGGACATGTGACACTTGTCAGCGGGTGGGCAAACCAGGGGACAAATCAAGGGCGCCGTTGAAATTGGTACCTATCATAACGGAGCCTTTTAGACGGCTCGTTATTGATACTGTGGGACCTCTGCCGGTAACAGCCACGGGGTACAGACACATTTTGACTGTGATCTGCCCAGCGACAAAGTTCCCTGAAGCAGTGCCGCTTAAAGAACTCAGCTCAGTTGAGATAGTCAATGCACTACTGTCCATATTTGCGCGAGTTGGTTTCCCTGCGGAAATCCAATCAGATCAGGGCACAGTGTTTACTAGCGCTTTGACGACAACTTTTCTCGAAAGGTGTGGGGTAAAGCTGTTACACAGCTCAGTGTACCACCCACAGTCGAATTCCGTTGAGAAGCTCCACTCCGTCATGAAGCGCGTGTTGAGAGCGTTGTGTTTTGAACATCGAACTGACTGGGAGCTGTGTCTGCCTGGGGTGATGTTTGCTTTAAGGACCGCGCCGCATGCGGCTACGGGGTTTTCGCCAGCTGAACTGGTGTACGGTCGCTCGCTTCGATCTCCGCTTCGCATGCTTCGAGAATCATGGGAAGGTAGGGGCGACGACCCAGTCGTGGTGGAGTACGTGCTTAAGCTCCTCGAACGCTTAAGAAGGGCACAGGAGTTGTCAGGTGAAGCAATGGCAAAGGCCCAGCAGAGGGCCAAGGTTTATTATGATCGGACAGCCAGGGCCCGTCGTTTTGAGGTTGGCGATGAGGTCATGATATTGCGCACATCGCTAAACAACAAACTAGACGTGCAGTGGGAGGGCCCAGCGCGAATTGTTCAGAAACTGTCGGACGTTAACTACGTGGTAAGTCTGCCAGGAAAGCGGAAAGCACAGCAAGTTTACCACTGTAATCTGCTCAAACCTTATAGACAAAGGGAAGCAGTGGTGTGCATGATGGTAAACGTTCCTGAAGAGCTTCCGGTCGAGCTTCCAGGACTAGGCTCAGTGACGAACAGGGAAGACACCGGTCAAGTCATTAGTGACCTTATCAGTAAAGCACCGCTGTCGCCCGAGCAGAAAACCGAACTACACCAGCTATTACAAGAGTTTCAAGGTCTGTTCTCTGAGAGGCCTGGTAGGACTTCTGTACTTACTCATGATATTGAACTTACCTCCCCAGAGCCAGTACGATCCAAGGCGTATCGGGTGTCACCCCGCCAGAGCGATATTATGGAGGCTGAGGTAAAGAAAATGCTACAGCTCGGTGTTATTGAGGCAGGTGAGAGTGATTATACCTCCCCTTTGATTTTAGTTGAGGTACCGGGCAAGGAACCTCGTCCTTGCGTCGACTACCGCAGGCTTAATTCCATCACTAAGGATCAAATTTATCCGATCCCTAACATTGAGGAGCGCCTTGAGAAAGTTAGTAGCGCTCAGTTTATTTCCACCCTAGATCTTGTCAGGGGTTATTGGCAGGTTCCACTTACAGAAGAGGCTAGTAGGTATGCGGCGTTCATTTCACCAATGGGAACATTCCGTCCTAAAGCGTTGAGTTTTGGTTTGAAGAACGCGCCATACTGTTTTTCAAGCCTCATGGATAAAGTGTTGCGGGGACAGCAAGAATTCGCTTTACCGTATCTAGACGACGTAGCGATATTCTCCGCATCCTGGTCTGAGCATATGGCACACTTGCGGGCAGTGCTAACCCGCCTGCGCGAAGCGGGCTTGACAGTAAAGGCTCCTAAGTGCCAGTTAGCACAGGCCGAGGTTGTCTACCTCGGTCACGTGATTGGTCAGGGTCGTCGCCGCCCCTCTGAAATAAAAGTGG
This sequence comes from Dermacentor variabilis, assembly GCF_050947875.1. NCBI lineage: Eukaryota > Metazoa > Arthropoda > Arachnida > Ixodida > Ixodidae > Dermacentor > Dermacentor variabilis. Next base: position 120,965,985 of record NC_134573.1, read on the forward strand.
CCGCTGTGCGAGACTTTCCGCAACCGCGCACCAAGACCGATATTCGGTCGTTCTTGGGTGTCGCCGGCTACTATCAGAGGTACATCCCTAGGTACTCTGATATCGCGGCTCCCCTGACGGATGCTCTAAGAAAAACAGAGCCTCAAACAGTCGTCTGGGACGAGACCAAGGAAAGAGCTTTTAGCGCCCTAAAGAGTGCCCTAACAAGCCAGCCTGTGCTACGATCGCCAGACTATACAAAAGGGTTCATTGTTCAGTGCGATGCTAGTGAGCGAGGCATGGGCGTTGTACTGTGCCAACGGGAAAATGGAGAAGTAGAACACCCCGTCCTGTATGCTAGTCGTAAGCTGTCCAGTCGTGAGCAGGCGTATAGCGCCACCGAGAAAGAGTGTGCGTGTCTCGTGTGGGCCGTTCAGAAATTGTCATGCTATCTAGCCGGCTCGAGGTTTATCATTGAGACGGATCACTGCCCTCTCCAATGGCTGCAGACCATCTCTCCCAAAAATGGCCGCCTCCTGCGCTGGAGCCTCGCTTTACAACAATATTCCTTTGAGGTGCGTTACAAAAAGGGGAGTCTCAACGGTAACGCCGATGGCTTAAGTCGAAGCCCCTAACGTAGGAATCAGCCTCAAAATTGTTTGTTACTGATGTTTTTTTTTCGGAGGCAGGATTTTTTTTTAACATATTGCTTTTGTTTAGTGTTTCAAAGTGATGATATGCTTTCTAGTGCAATTTTTCAATTTGTGGACGCGTTCTGAGTGATGCTAGACTACTGTAAGGAACTAGGCAGTGGTATAAAAAGGGGAAAGAGCCTGGCAGGGCTTAGTGAGGGTTGTGCCGTGCTTGCTGACTGAGCGGTTGAGTTTCAGCGTAGTTCTAACGCTTGCCGGGAACGAGAACAAAAATGTGAACTCTCCCGAAGTCACTTTGCAGTGTCCCGTGCGAACCTAAACGAGAGAACGAGGCCTTCTCTGTGCGCTGCGCTCAAGAAACGTCGAGGGACGCCCGACTTCGGTTATGAGCATCATCGAGCGACATCCCTCCGGACAGCGGATGCAGTCCCCTGTCCATCGGGATCTCCTTCCCCCGGCGGGGCGGTCTGTTGCGTTTCGCCTGCGACACGTGGTTTTGCCGGCGCGACTGCGGCGGGGCGGCAGACATTTTGGCCCGATCGTCGTCGCCACAACACTCATCGCCAGGTGTTTCCAGGCGCGACTGCGGCGATGCGACCGCCTAGGGATCATCCTCGCATTCCAGTCATTGTGCCCGAAACAGGCGATGCCAAAGCAGGGATCTCATTCCAGTCATTGTGCCCGAAACAGGCGATGCCAAAGCAGGGATCTCGTTCCAGTCATTATGCCCGAAACAGGCGATGCCAAAGCAGGGACCATCCTCTCATTACAGTCATTGTGTCCGACCGGCAGCGCCACGACAGGGTGCTACGAGATCGTGCTCGACATGGTGCTACGGCATCGCTACGACAGTGTGCGTCACCATTAGCCCATTGTACATTCACGTGCTCGTCTTTTGAGGGGTTCCTTCTTGCCCTCAACTGCGAGAGTATAAAAACAGCTGCCCCCGGACGCCAAAGGGAGGGCTCCGATTTCTTCTGTTGAGTGAAGTGCTCTCCCGTCTCTCTACTACGGTCAAACCTGACCGCCAACTCTTTGCGATGTTAAAATAAACAAGTTGTTTCGTTGTTACCAGTCGACTCATGCTTTGCCGGGACCTTCGGATGCTTCCAGTTGTACCCCAGGCCGCCAGGCCAACGCTACCCTTGGGGCTTGCGACCCAGGTACAACCACGGGCGTCAGCGCCGAGTTCCCAACAGATCGTACCAGCAGTCCGATCCAAACAGTAAGTAACCGGGCGTAGAGAGCTTTCTTTGTTCGGAAGTAGCACGAGGGCCGTGCTCATTCTAAAGTTGGTCACGTCGCAACGTTAGTGGCGAAGTGTGTTTTAGCATTCCAGTGATGCGTTGCGGCGGTCTGCTAACGTTGAAGTGCAAATGTTGTGCGAATGACGCAATTTCGATCAGTATACTAGCTCATAACGAAAACATTATCACATATGTTTGAGGAAACGCAGCTCCATATATTGTCGAGCCCTGACGCAACGTGCCCGTACCACGTCTGGAAAGGCTGCAATGTGGCAACGAGAAGTGTTCGTGCATTCATAAACGCGCATATGTATCCTGCAAATATGAGTTCGCAGTGCAGACGTGTGTACCACTCTTTCCCGTTCGGCCTTAATTGGTCTTATGAACTTCTCGTAACCGTTTCTCTAGCGTTCTCCATTGCAGAGAACGGAGCGTGGGACTCAAGTGAGAGGCTCGAAAGGGACCTAAATCGATAGCATTCTTGCTGAATCATATTTCAGATGAAATAACAAACATTATTGGCCAGAAGCGACCATAACCGCAATGAGAGAAGGAGCAAGATACGAACAAAAAGGAAAATAGGATAACGAGGAAGGTTGGCCACGAAGAAGGATCCAACTTGTTTCAAATTAATGGATGGTGCTTAACGTACCAAAAAAAAAAAAAAATAAAGCAGCTCGTGGGCTATATGAGAGACGCTGTAGTGGGGTTTCTGGTTAATTTTGACCTGCCTAGTGTTCTTGAACCGGAACCTAAAGCGCCGTGAGCGAGCGTTTTTGCATTCTCTCTACATCGGAACGCGACATTCTTCGCAGTGGATCGAACCCGCAACGTCCTAGTTAGCAACACAAAGCTAGTAAATCCTCTGAACCACCGGGGTGAGTTACGGTCAGCTACCCTGCCTGGGGGAGCGCGAAATGACGATAGAACATGATAGGTAAACAGAGCACAACTGCCCATATATAGAAGAAGTAGCGCGGGTCACCGACATATAAGGAGCTGAAATCGAAGTACTTACCTTAGGGGAGAGTGTATCTTCCGCGTGACCTTAAGATCTCGCTCGATGGTGGCTGACGGTAACGAATGAAGTTATTTGGCTCGCTAGAACGAGTTGGGTCGTTCTTTTCTGCACTATCAACAACGACGCGGCGTGATTAACAATGTTCAGTTGCCAGTTTTCAATTCCTCAAATAGCTTTCTAAACGTCTGCTCCAGCTAAGTTAACGAACTCTCATCTCAACCCACTCTAGATGGGTTACCCCCGGAAGTGATCCGTCAGGCATGAAGCTCTCTTCCAAGAGCAACCGCGCATAGATGTGATTTCAGCATTCGTTACGCATTAAAAAAAAAGCGCGAAAGAAAAATAGACGCGTAGTCTATGATGTTAGAATGATCAAAATGGTAACAAAATCTGCATGCCGTATAAGTAATCAGCACTTCCGTTTAGAACCCGTCACTGACGTCGCTCTAGAGCAAAGATCATCTTTCGCAGGAGTTTCGCCGCTCCCGTAATTACGCCCAACATTGTGTTGAAAGACCTGCGCTGCTTGCTTTGACCAGGGCTTCACGAGAGTTGATGAAAGAGTCGCTTCTAAAAAAAGCCGACTTTATTTTATTCACGCAAAATTAGTGCAGTGAGGACAATCTGCACCCACTTAGTCTAATATCTAGTGATTAATGAACCTGCGCAGCCAAGTTCGTGCACGGTAAACTTTCCGCATACAGCGACCATCTCACAGAAGCGAAGAAAGAGAAAATCTGTCCACAGCTTCATTCGTTTTTAGCTCGTTTCCGTGGCTGTACAGAAGCAACACCACGCACCTTGAGAAATTGCCGGAGGACACAGCTCTAACTCCCGCTTGGCGTTGTACCTCGACTCGCAGTGTACAGCCTGCAATTAATCTCTTTGTTCGCGCGCATTATGATAATTATTTACTTCGAGGTTGTCAAGCTCGGTCACGCGTCTTCACGCTCCACTCAGTCCACAGCGTGTATATATAGCATGCCTCGCGTGAGCAAGTGTGGTTAGCCTCCACCTGAGGCTCGGCTGAAAAATGATGCTTCGCGGTCGCAACCGCAACGCAGTTCATTTCCTCGGGACAACACAATTTGTCAACCGTTTCCGTTGTGTGCGTGTAGCTTTTCCCATTGTTTGTCGTGTCTTGTGCACTCAGTGGGCACACAAAAGCCGCAGGACACTCGTACTAGTGTTGTGGTTGCCTTATTTGTTCTTGCCAGTACGGTCTGCAGGTTTCAGCACATTGGGTCGCGGACATCCTCGCAGCGTTGGCTTGCTCGCTTATACTCTCTTGTTGAAGGCTCCTTTGACTTTAGGATGACTGAACTTCCATGAGACGGGCGTTGTTATTTTCTCACTTTTTTTAATTGTGTCATAGCTGTATGTGCGTAATACGCGGAGAGAAATTATACAACTTCCGTTTTGGCACTTTGCTTAAGCTGGGCAATGCTTTCACGGACATTAGCTGCTTTCTTTTTCTGTGCGTGTGTGTGACGAAGCGTGACGAACCGGAAAGCAAGAATAAATTATCTGAAAGTTATGGAAGGGCGACGTAAACATATGCTATACGGGGTGTCCCAACTATTATGCAACAAAATTTTAAATATATGCAGATGCCAGGTAGCTGGACAGAACCAATGTAATGTTGTTTACCGTCACTTGGAGATGCACAGATTATTTTCTTGCATTCCACCTAATTAAATAATTAATCTTAATTAACTAATCAATTTCTCAAATATTACAAATAGATGAAAAGTGTCAATGAGGAAACTGTAGAGCAACAAGAAAAACTCCCGATACAGCTTTCTGTTGCTCAATACGTGCTGCATAAAAGTCTTTTTTCCGAGCGTGAAAGAAGCCCGCAAGTACACGCAATATTGCCGCGCGACTACCCGCCGTGGTTGCTCAGTGGCTATGGTGTTGGGCTGCTGAGCACGAGGTCACGGGATCGAATCCCGGCCACGGCGGCCGCATTTCGATGGGGGCGAAATGCGAAAACGCCCCTGTACTTACATTTGGGTGCATGTTAAAGAACCCAAGGTTGTCAAAATTTCAGGAGTCCTACACTACGGCGTGCCTCATAATCAGAAATGTGTTTTGGCACGTTAAACCCCATAATTAAATTTAAAGAAAATTAATTTAAATTGCCGTGTGACTGGCTGCTCTAGTCACTTTCGTGTATTCGCGGGCTTCTTTCATGCTCGGGAAAACACTGTTATGTAGCACGTACTGAGCAACAGAAAGCTGTATCGGGAGCTTTCCATGCTGCTCTACAATTTTCTCATTGACACTTTTCATCCAATTATAATTGGAGAAGTTTATTGACATTAAGGCTAATTATGTAACTAGGCAGAATGCAAATCTGAGTATCTTCAAACGACGTCATACAACATTACCTTTGTTCTGTCGAGCTACGTGGCATTTGCATATTTCTAAATCTTGGTGGACTACAGTTGGGATACCCTGTACATGAATGAACTGCTGGAGAGTTATCGGATCTTTGACAGACGCGCTTCTTTTTTTCCTCTCTCTGGCAATACCACCTCACTCGCAACACCACACAAGGGTCGGCAGGCTTGAATTGACAGTATCGCGCGAGAGAAAGATACACAGAAGGTCAGTTCATAATTGCATTATCTACATGCTGTTCCCGCCGCTTGGAAATATATATGAATAATGCATTCCGTATGCAGGCGCACGCTTTCATATGAAGCAGCAACTAAGCAATACAGTGTAAAACGACTGCCTGCTTCAGCCGGACGTTCGAGCGTCACCGGGAGCCCGCATAGACGAGCTTACACTGGTTATTATAGTTACGCTGACAAAACGGCCTCAACTTTCGTATCACGTGCGCGGTCAGCTTTGACCGCAACAAAAAAGCGGAGCCATTTTGCGTGCGTGTGCGTGTGTGTGTGTGTGTGTGTGTGTGTGTGTGTGTGTGTGTGTGTGTGTGTGTGTGTGTGTGTGTGTGTGTTTCGCCCTCTCCCAAAAGGCTCATTTAGCTCGGACTCATCCATCGCGAAGAGTAGCCGCAGCGGGCATGCGCACACAGAGCATCCGCTTCGAAAAAAGAGGGACGGCACCTTCCGTCGTTGCGGCGTTCGGGTCATTCGTCATGGCCACTTTCTCCGCTTCGGAGTTTCCATTGCAGAACGAGCGTTCAGCCGTGGCTCGCTTTTGCACTAAAGTCTCTCTCGCGCGTTTTCCACTGGCAGAACAGGCTCTGTCTCGCAGTGGCGTGCCGTAGACATGACTCTCCGGGACACCTCTCGCGTCCTGTGTCCATCAGTTCTTTCACCTTCTCTCTCTTTCTCTCTCCCCTGGTCAGTTCACTGCTCTCTCTCTCACTCTTTACTTCCCTTTCGCTTTACTTCCCTCCGGTCGTCCTTGCCGTGTCGAGGTGCCCCGTATTGACCATTACGTGGAAGCGTATTCATTTGCCTCCGGCTTGTTTGTCTTGCGGGTATTTTTTGTGCGCCTCGGCCGAGGCTAATCATTACTCGGCGAGCTCCAGGGGGGCCCGGCGTTCTTTGTTTAAACAGTGGGCGGAGTCCAGTTGAAAGGCGATATTTCACCTGCCCAGTTCTGCCTGAACCGTTTTGTGTTCTCTCTCTCTCTCTCTCTCTCTCTCTCTCTCTCTCTCTCTCTCTCTGTGTGTGTGTGTGTGTTTCAGCCGTTCTTGGTTCTTGCAACGTATACAGAACGACGGGTACGTTCTCTTTCGCGCGCGTTGACTTTCGAAGGCTGCTCACTAAATCCAGAGGGCCATGCCTGCCGGAGAGAGGGTTGGCAGAGAGGTACAAAGTAAACGAGAGGATTTGTGTAGCACTGTATCCTGCTCTTGCTCGCATTCAGTACGAGCCCGCACGTAATGCTTACAGCTAGAGAGAAGATCGCAGTAATTGTTAAGAGAAAGGGAACGGGACGTATTTGCTGGGTTCAGTCGCTATGCGACGCGTGCCAACAACCTCAGAATTCCAGTGCACACATCGTGGCGCCATCTCTCGGCCATTCGCCGCGCGACTTGGCGTTGGCCAGTAGCGAATTGGGAAGAACGATTCCGCAAGAAAGCGCGCAAATTGCTGGTCCTAGCGTTTTTTTTTTTTTTAACGTGAACGAGCCCTCCATGGTGCACACTGGCAAACTTTCACTTTCTGAGTAATGTTCAGGCACTTCCCGAGGCGCTTTCATACTGCAATATAAAGCCCATAAGCAGCCTCAAAAGAATGCAACTGCCGTCACTGATAGTTATGATCTGCTACAGGGCATAAAATGACGCTGGACATTTCAGATACTTTAATCTCAGAGTTTATAATGCACGAGAAGTACTTCGCATTGTCCATCCGTAAAGGAACTTACAAGGCTTTTTTGGAAGATTCTGTTTCAGAAGTGGCAGAAACGTGCGTGCCAGCACCCACCATTTTGTTGAAGTCGTGATCGTCATAACCATCAGCGTATTCGCGTATGCTGCAGGGACAAAGGTAAAGCTACTACCTAGAAGTGGGCACTAGAACCTTAATTTATCCATGCCATACGCAAACCCACCGCCTCTCTTGCCTGTGAAATTCGTGATCTAGGTTGTCTTTTGCCACCCTTGGGTGAGTTTCTATTCATATAGGGCTCGCTCCGTAATGTTTTCACAGCGCTGTCTTCCCATCTCTTAATTGTACGCCTATGCACTCAGAATATGAATAAGAAGAGGGGAAGAAGTACTTCAGCTTAATGCAGCATCTGGTTGCTTGCAGCTTTGAGAACTCTAAGCACACGACCATGGCGTCCGAGATTGCGAGCGCCGCCATATTTCGGAGGTCATGATCATGTGCTTCGGGTTCTTAAAGCTGTAACTACATGCTGCATTGAACTGAAGTACTCATTTCTTCCTTGCTCCGTGTGTTGTGACAGTATATATATATATATATATATATATATATATATGTGAAGTTAGAAGGTGGTAGGCGATCGCAATTTCTGAAGCCATAGCAGGATGCAGGAATGCTGGTCTAATGTCGTCCAGCCTCCTCTTGTATGTGATCTCACCGAAGCTCAGAGAAAACTTGTTTACGTTTCTCCTTCAATTAAAATACGCCTATACTGCATTCGTTACTGTGAGGCGTTGAGCATCTGTACAGCACTTTCTGCAAAACAATAAGCTGCAAGTGAAACACAGTAGCCACATAAAAAAATTCCTATTTAACTTAATCTAAGGTCTCGAAGCAATACCAGTAGTGTGCCATTTTTGCTAGCCTTGGCGTGAAACATTCATTGAGAGCTCCCGAAGCTTACAACACTAACGTAGTATTATTTGGCAGTAAGCGAATTTCAGGAGTAAGAAAATACGTATGAACTAAAAACATGCGGTGCAGTAAAAGCGTATGTACCACACAGTAGCATTACAGCCACTACTCTTGCGTAACAAGAGAGGAGCGTGATAATGATTTTCTATTTTACAGCACCGTTTCGGTTACATAATAAACATACTGCGGGACACGCTTGAGTTATTGCTTTATTGCTAGCTATTTGCTGTCAATAAATAGATGATATAAATAATTATATACAGGTGCAGTGATTTAATTTAGGATTAAAGCCATTCTTTTAGGTTTATTTTCCCGGTTTCTAACGAACTTACAGGTTTGTCTAAGCATGCTTGAGCGGCACATATATTTCCCCGTCGAAGTCTATCTTTAGCGTCTCAGTGTATCTTTAGGACATTGGCAGAATTTTCCAAGATGGAGCTGGCGGTGCCTTAATGGCTCTATCTTTTGTAGGTATATCTGCAACTTTAATTCACGTGGACGCACACATGGCTGCAATTGTGTAGAATACGTGGAACTGTAGTCCTGTCCATCTGAGCGTGTTTGGTGTAAAGACTGCAGCAGAGGGGTTACAGTAAGAGAGTGAAAGGCTGAGGGTACGGGGTTGACCACTGTACCCATTTTGCTATCTTTGGTTGGGGAAGAGGAAAGAGGGGATCTTTAAAATGGAGTTTGTCTAAAAATCATGAAAATTGAATTCGGAGAAGCCTACATATGCCAGAACTGGACCCGCAGAGTGTTGTCATATGTGGAGGGGTTTAAATCCTTGAAAGTATAGTGAAAAAAAAATCATCAGCCCTACAACTATACATTTGAAGAAGGACCAGCAGCGAAGCTGTGGTGTATTTTAACTCAATCGATGCATTTATGTATATGTCGGTATTATTATTATTATTGATGTTGTTGTTGTTGTTGTTGTTGTTGAAGGACACAGACAACGAATACATCTTTTGACTGCGGAGTGATTTATTCTTATTCTTTTATGAAGTGGTGACGTGTGCAAGTACCGCCGCATGGCAGACGGGAATTCCACAATATCTACAACTTCACTGTGAACTACGTAATTACGAAATGTAGATGAAACTCGCCGTGATATTAGCGTCGTTTTAGGGCCTAATTTTCATATAATTTGTTTTGAGATAGTTTCGATGAAAGAATAGTTACAACCATTTTCTGTAACCATACTCCCTCCGTAGACAGCCATGCTTAGTGACAGGAGACGGGAGTTCTGTAGTGTCTACAGCTTCACTGTGGGCTAATTGTGATAAGTAAATGAAACTTGACATAATGATAGCGTCGTCTTAGCGGCCAGTTGTAGTATGATATTTTTTTCCAAGCTACCTACAGTAGATTGAGAGCCACAAAGCATTCACGAAAAACTGGAGGGAAAAAAATTTTTTTTTCGTGTCGACGCGACGCGTAGACGGACAGACATCGACCATCGCCGGAGGGTAGCTATATGCAGCTTCGGGGTAAAAAAATAAATTAATAAAACAGCATGGTAATACACATACCACATGTTCGTTGACCAACAGCGAAGCCGCCACGTGGTGTTTAAGCAGTGAGAAAGCTCTGTTTTCCGCGGAAGCTCATTATTCGACATTCAGAGGATTGAATCACGCTGGCATCTTCCCTTCGCCCTATTGACATCCCATCCTCTACGCTTCCGCATTTCCTTGTGCTAGACCACGTTCGAGAGTTATCGAACAACAATTACTGTGCCGAATGCCTTCGTGCCATGGGATAACACGCTGCTTTTGATGCAGCAAAATTCCGCGTGCCGTCTTCCTATGCATTCCTTTCCAAGTAGAGTAATCCTCAAGGCGAAGTTCCTGCCGCGTTAAGAGCTCAAATTTTCAGGAACAGGGATAATATTATCATGTTTACACTTCAAGCGTCCTCTAGTTGGTCTAGACGTTGAATTCGTAGTGTCAACTGTCAGCACAAGACAAAGCGGGCGCGTGGTCAGAAGAGGACTTCGTCTTCTTCCTCAGTCACCGGCACGCTGCACCAAGTAGCAGTATCTTCTCTATCAATGCACTTGCGATAAACAGTCTAATAGTCGCAGGGAAGTGTGGATTTGAAAATCGTGAATATATCTTGGTGAAGTCGCAGACAGGCCCTCCCAGAGAGGTGAAATGATACACACGTTTGTAAGAGTCCTCAACACTGCATCGAGAAACAGACGCCGAAACATTCTCGGTCTGTTTATCTCTCACCATCAGAGCCGTTATCGCGCAGTCTCTTCCTCTTCTGTCCACACTGCATCCGTGTTGTCCTCCTGCGTTTTTTGTTTTGTTTTTCTTCGCCGAATGCATCGAGGATATCCGGCAGTGACTGCATAAGAAATGAGCGTGATGCAAAAAAGAAACAAAAGAAAAAAAAAACGAAATCGACGCGCGGGAAAACAAAAAACAGCAAAGACGGGGGGGGGGGGGGGGGCATTCCAGTTTTCGCTCGCCTCGACAACGGCGCATGCGCAACGAATTGCACGCGACCAGGCAGCGGAAAGCACCTGCGCGAAGAATAAAGCTCAACGTGGATAGTGCGCGCGTTCAACAAATGCCTGCCCATTCCTTCCTCTCTCTCGGGGCCACAGTCGTTCATTTCGTCTGGCAGTGGTACATCGTTGGTGCCTACCTATCGGCTAAACAAACAGTCTCCTCGCGCGCCCAGTGGAGCGCTGTTCATTTTCTGGCGGATTTGCGCCCCCCCCCCCCCCCGTCCGCCCCCTGCGACACAGAAACAACCAGGGCGGCCGTGTCACTCCATGCACACGTCCGGCACACCACAGAATCTCTCCTTTACAAGAGAGAGAGAGAGAGAGCGAAGAAAATGCTGACTGTAGAAAAGCACATACAGGCGTGCACTGGTATGGACGAAGGGTCCGATGGTGCGTGCGGTGACCGAAAATCTATCTTCCGGGACTGCTCGGCGGTGCGCTTAGCCGGGAGATCGAATCTTGCGGAGGCCCTCGAGGGCTGGCGGTACCGTACGGGGGAAATGGGAGGAGGACGGCAGGGATGCGTATACACTGTATTAACCGCCGCCACAGAGCGCGCACGCGCTGTACGGCGGTTATCTCCGAGGTCCTGGAATGCGTGCGAGTCGCACCAGCGTGTGTGAGCATCGACATGTCGAGGTGCGCAAAGCGGTATCGCGGTGGATCGTGGACACGCGACTTGGCAGCTGCCGTGATTCGTGCAGGCAGCTTATACGCGTTTCGCCTCAGAGCGTGGACGATCGGATTGGCGAAAGAAAACCTGCCTGGCTCGTTCTTTTGTCGTCGTGCGCGACTTGCGCTTTACGGACGGAGGGATTGGGGAACCGTTATTTCTCTTGCTCGGCTGAGATTGAAGTAAACGAACGGTATAAATTAATGTAGCACGTCAGGCTTGACTAGGCTGCCCTAACACCTCCAGTTGTCAATAAACCTTGCTGCCGCGGCGGAAAACCAAGAACAACAATGCTATACTAGAATTAGGGCCATTTTGAATGTGTATAATAAGCTTATACGCTTGCCGTTCCGGCATACATTAAGAACGCGGTGTGCATTTTGTCCAACTTACGTCACTGCTTCTTGGCGGTGTCGCACTAAAGCTATGGCAAGAATGCTGCACATTCCCAGTAGGATGCCGTGCTGCAGGAGCGTTGGAGCAGAACGTAAGACGGCCCTTCAACGATTATTACTTGCTGCAGACTCGGTAAGAGACGTACTCCACCATTTTGCATGATCAGCCTCATTATAGCGAAGGTTGAAGTGTCGGGAAGTGGGAGTGCATGGTGCCCACCGCGGATTCCAGACACGTACGGTAAGTTATATTATACTACATATAATATTTGGTTCGCGTCAGAGACTTCGCACAATAACACCAATTTGGCATCGTTCAGGATATTATATCCCAGTTGTTACTACAGCTGAGTAACATGCTTCTTCTGAGGATGTGCAAAATTTGGATGGAATTTTAGGCTAAAAAATAATAAAAAGCGTCCTTTGCTTCCTGCTGCGTAATTGAAAGCTGCACCAGGACCGTGCAGAACATAAAGATCGATGTGTACTGAACAGGAAGGGGGAACAACGGTAAGAGCATGGGCTATTTTGGAGAGGGAGATGAAATGTGCTGGTGAGCAGAGTGGCCAGTGGTCACCGGGTAGTGTTGACAGCGGTTTGACAGCGGTTTGACAGCCGCAGTGCTGACAGCGCGTTTTGCGTGGAGATTCAGGTCAGCAATAGCAACTGATGCACCAAACCACCAAACGTGATGCACCAAACGTTAAAGACACAATGTCACTTTGGAAGGTGAGGAGGAGCCCTGACATTTTCTTGCAGTTCCAATGATGCACCCTTCCGGAGAGATTACGGCTCTTATTCTCAAAAGGATCTTACGTTAAAATAGTTCGTAAGAGCAAATTTCAGCGAATACTGATGCTGAGCACATTATTAGCGAAGGGCGGCAGCCAATGGCCAGCAGCAATTACGAACAAAAAGCTGTGCGAATTCGACCCCAGATTACGTGAAGCGTGCATGAGGACGGCCTTGTTCCGTAAGCTCTCACAGAGGATTTCCCTTTCAGTGATTAGTAGGGGCACGGACGTACTCAGCCATGTTGCATGGTTAGTCTCATTATTTTGAACGCATGCAGAAGTCTCGAGAAGCAGGAGTGATTCTCCTCCCACCCCCCTCGCCTCAAATACGCGAGCGACATCGAATGGCGTAGTTTGGATATAAGAAAGAAGAAGAAGCCCTATCTGCGATCGGAAGCACACAGTGCTCAGCTGCATCTGCATCTCCGGGTCCGGCAGGTCTTCTGGATTAAATGAAACCGACACCCACACCTACAGGGTGGGCAGCGAACAGTTTCTGCACGCTCCGCAGCTTCTGCGCTGATGTATTCTGTTCTCTGCACCGAGTTGGACGTGTACACCGGAAACACATAGGGGAGAGCTCGCCCGACTGTCAATAACGAAGGAACAGTCAAGAACAAGGACGCGCAATATCGGTTGGCTGCCCAAAAGTGAGCAGCTCCGTGCGCTGCCTTAAAGGCGGTGAATGAAGGCGAAAGGCGGTGGAAGAAAAAATAAAATAAATGCCGAGTACGTGAGCGGCAAGGCACACATCTCCTCGCGGATGCCAGTGTATACATACACAGACAGGCGACGCCTGACCCACAACCTCTAACCGTGGTGCCGTTGCCCCGAAAGAAAGATGGCCGCTCGTAGCAGCGCCAGTCGGATAGCTGCGCGGTTCCCCGCGGAGAGAACCAATATGGAAGGGGACGGTTCTTCCCTCTGGTTCTTGTTCTTCGGCAGAAGCAGCCGCGAGTAGAGACAACGCGCGGCGGAGTAGTCTTTCTTGCCCCTGGTGCCAGGCGGGCCCCATCTTCGCTCCTTCCGCGGGTCCGAGCATGTGGCGTTTTCTTCTCGCGGCTGTCGGACTGCGCGGAGCGGTCGCATCTATCACCGGGCGCCGGTGGGCGCCCTGGGCGGCGTCTCTCCGCTGGCGGACTGGGATCGCTCCATCAACGTCCGCCCCGGCTAGCTTTGCCTGTTCCTCGCGGAGCGCGGGAAAACGACATGCAACAACGTCGCTGCCGCTTGCCTTCTCATACACTTGGCGTGGTTTCTGCGTCGTAGGGGCCGCGACCGAGGAAGGAAAGGAAGATTGGTGACACACTCCAGGAGCCTGTGTATAACCTCGCATATGTAGGCGCGGGGTCGGGGGGGGGGGGGGGGGTCACAGCGGCGCGTCTCTGCTCGTTTCGATCACCTGCGGCTTCGATTTGTCTCGGCTTATAAGCGGCGGCTTTTGCTCGTTGCGTTGGCACAGCTGTGCGAGGCTCTTGTTCTTGGAAAGCCTTTCCCCACCTCCGTCTCCGCTTCGGTTCCGGCTTTCGGGCCTGAAAGGTTGAGACAACGGTTTCGCGGAAGAACCGCTACAGGAGAGAGCTTATATCCTTGCGAAGTGTGTCTTTCAGGAAGTAACCTCGAACAATTTGCGTGAAGCACGGCGTAGTAACGAATCCTACTGTGAATGTCCGAAAGGCTCTGTTCTTCGGTGCCACCTCTGACGTCAGGAGACGAGCAACAGCGGGGACAAAAAATTCTCCGTTGTGTTCAGCGCTCCCCAGGGGATGTACAAAGGTTACGACAGTTTCTTAAGCAAACATCTCATATGGAGCAGCTTTGCTTTCTCCAGTAGCTAATGGTCCCAATGCCATTATTATTATTATTATTATTATTATTACTACTACTACTACTACTACTACTACTACTACTACTACTACTACTACTACTACTACTACTACTACTGAATGATTTATTCGAAGCCTTGACAGGTTTACTTTGTCTGCTTAGTCGTGTTAATTGCTGCATTAACATTAATAGAAGAATTGATTGTAAGTTTTTCCGCAGTTATATCGCATAATTCATGGGCTTACGAAGCGCAAATTTTCCGCTTACATTCATGCAGATACATTTATCAAGTGATACTTATTGACGACTCCTATTTGCGGTTATTCACATAAATGTGCTACCGTGACATTGAGCCGGCGTTTGACATTTCTCGGTTTCTGTCCCTGAATTTTTTCTTTACCTTTTATTCTGCTCGCTTCCTCGATCACTCCTTGCATGTACATTTGGGAAATCCGTGTAAATTCCAAGCAAGAAAGCATCGCCCTAGCATACTTGTTGTTCTCATACACCATTCCAGTTCACACATATTCGCTGCTTTCCCTTTCAGTCCTCCCTATAGAGGCATCATTTTACTTTGAAAAACAGCCTGTGAACGCTTTTGAACAATGAACTCTTTTAAAAGCAATGACTATTTCTAACTCGCATTCGCGTCTAACTCTGTGGGATAATATATGGATACTAAGAACTGCCGCCCTCTTCTTTGCTTTATCCGGAGGACATCATCTGCGCACCGGCTGCGGTCCTTATTTACAAAACCCAACATGGCGATGAGTCGTTCCGCTCGCTTAGACGGGCGCCAGCACGCACTCGCTGTCTCGAGTCGGCGTCGTGCGTAGCCCGCCCACAATGCCAACTGCGCGGCTTTCTCTCGTTACGCTCACTTTCTTCGGGCCGTGACGCTCCGTGCAGGACCGCACGAGCGGTGACAGGTCGCGCGAGCGCATACGCGTACGCGCACGCCGCTTCACATGCGCGACAGTTGGCAGCAAGCACGTCCGTCCCGTCTCTCGCGTCTCCGGCGCCGTCGCATTTGGTTCCAAGACGCGTGACGCATCGCCAACAGCTATTAGACCCTCTCACCAGCAGCCACGGTGCCCGCCGTCAGCAACGCCGACCAACGTGCTCGCGACGCGGACCGAATTCAGCGGAACGCTTCGGTCGGTCGTGCAGCCAGTCTGCAGCAGCGGAGGCAGACAGATAGCACAATGTACGCGGTTGCCTACCCGAATCTTTCTCTCGGGGCCGCCAGATGTCGCCGCGTCGAGCTCTCCGACGGGCTCTCCATTGTTTCCCAACGGCTAAAGCGGCCTGGTGGACCAATAAACACATCATCGGTGACGTGCGCCGTTCTTGGGGTCTCTCGCGACTTTGCCAGAGACCCGCGCTCTCCTGGCGACGCTGCTCTAGTTTCGCCTGCGCACCGAAAGCTTCGAGACGACTGCAGAACGTGCCGAGGAGAGGGCAAGCGTTTGGCAGGCGAGGACGTGGTGGCCCGTTCATTGTTTATAGACCCCCGTGTACATCACGAGCAGGCGTACCGAGGCGGCAGCTTGTTTATTTCTGTTCGCTCTCGCGACGCCTACCACCCCCGCCCCCCCCCGTGTACCCCAACTGCGAGTCGTTAATGACGCTCTTGACGCCGCCGAACGAGTTCCAGCGACTCGACGCGTTGGCAACCGCCAAGTTACTCGGGGATGAGTATCAGAGTTGTTCGTTTTCTGGTGGGTGCCATGGTTCCTATATCTCTACGTGTGCCAGTCTTTAGGCGACTTGGATTCCTTGCATGAGCAAGCGTTTGCAGATTGAATTGAATTTGTGAGGTCTAACGTCCCGGTATACTGTGCAGTGGGTTATGGGGGCACTGCGTAGTGGAGGGTTCCGAATTAGTTTTAACCATCAGGGGTTCATTAACGTGTTTGTAGATTTCAGCACGTGAACATTTCAACATATTGTCTCCGTCGAAATGCGGCCGCCGCTCACGGGAATGGAACCCGCGACCTCGTGCTTAGCAGCAGATATCACATAACCACCCGAGCTGCCCTGTGGTGACAACGCCTTGAGGACGACCGGTGACCCAGAAGATTTGAAGAAAGATGTGCATCATATATATATTGTAGAAGAAACGAAGGAGCACACTTACGAAAATTTAATTTTTAATGTTTTATCGTTTCGGCTGTGGCACCGCCTTCGTCATAACAAAAACGAATAAAAACGTGGTTTTTATTCTGACGAAGGCCGTGCCACGGCCGAAACGTTAAAACATTACAAATGTAATTTTCGTAAGTGTGCTCCTTCGTTTCTTCAACTACCTATGCACCGGAACTGCAGAACTCTTCCTTGAATTATATATATATATATATATATATATATATATATATATATATATATATATATATATATATATATATATATATATATGTATATATATATCATCAGTCTTTTTTATGTCCACTGCAAGATGAAGGCCTTTCCCTGCGATCTCCAATTACGCCTGTCCTGCGCCAACCGATTCCAACTAACGCCCGCGAATTTCCTAATTTCATCGCTCCACCTAGTCTTCTGCAGTCCTCGACTGCGTTTTCCTTCTCTTGGTACCCATTCTGTAACCTTAATGGTTCAACGGTTATCTAACCGGCGCATTACATAAGCCGTCCGGCCCCACTTTTTTCTCTTGATGTCAATTAGGATATCATCTATACCCGTTTGCTCGCTGATCCAAGCCGCTCTCTTTCTGTCTCCTTAACGTTATGGCCTCAGTCTTCGTTCCATCGTTCTTTGCGTGGTCCTTAACTTGTTCCCAAGCTTCTTTGTCAGTCTCCAAGCCTTTGCCCCATATGTCAGCACTGGTAAAATGCACTGAATTTACACCTTCTTTTGATAATGGTAAGTTTCCAGTCAGGAGATGACAATGTCTGCCGTATACGATTCAACTCATTTTTATCCTTCTATGAATTTCCCTCTCACGACCAAGGTTCCCCGTGATTAATTGAGCTAGGTAAACGTACGCCTTCACAGATTCTAGAGGCTGACTGGCGATCCTGAACTCTTGTTCCTTTGCCCGGCTATTCATCATTATCTTTGTCTTCCGCGTATTAATCTTCAACCACACCCTTACACTCTCTCGGTTATGGTCCTCATTCATGTGTTGTAACTCGTCTGCATTGATGCCGAATAGAGCAATGTCATCGTCAAACCGAAGGTTGCTGAGATATTCGCCGTCGATCCTTACTCCTAAGCCTTCCCAGCTTAATAGCTTGAATACTTCTTCCAAGCACACAGTGAGTAGCATTGGAGAGATTGTGTTTCCCTGTCTCACCCCTTTCTTTATAGGCATCTTCCTGCTTTTCCTGTATAGAATTAAGGTAGCTGTAGATATTTTCCAATGTATTTACGTAAGCGTTTGTACTCCTTGATTACGCAATGCCTCTATGACTGCTGGTATCTGTACTGAATAAAATGCTTTTCGTAATCTATGAAAGCCATATAAAAAGGCTTATTGTACTCTGCGGATTTCTCAATAACCTGATTAATGACGCGGATGTGATCCATCGCAGAGTATCCCTTCCTGAGGCCAGCTGGTTCCCTTGGTTGACTGAAGTCCAGTGTTGACGTTATTATATTGGAGATTATTTTGGTAAATATTTCATATAATACTGGGAGTAAGCTAATGGGCCTATAATTTTCAATTCTTTAACGTCTCCCTTTTTGTGGATTGGTATAATGTTTACGTTCTTCCGGAACCCTTGCAGTCGATATACACTTCGTATAAAGAGCCGCCAGTTTTCCTAGGATTATGTCTCCTCCATCTTTGATTAAATCGACTGTTATTCCATCTTCTCCTGCCGCTCTTCCTCGTTTCATGTCTTGCAAGGCCCTTCTGAACTCATCGCTAGTTATAGGAGGAGTTTCTGTATGCTGTTTATTACTGTTTTAATGGAGTTATCCTTACTCCTCTGCATACTGTCCAGGTCAGTATAGAATTCTTCCGCTTCTTTTACTATATATTCGAGATTGCTGATGATATTACCCTGCTTATCTTTCAGTACATACATCTTGGTTTGTCCTATGTCAAATTTCTTTCTCACTGATTTCACGCTGCGTCTATTTTTTACGGCTTCTTCAGTCTTTCTGACGTTATAGTTTCGAATATCACTTATTTTCGCATTGTTCCTCAGTTTTTACAGTTCCGCGAATTCTATCTTTTGAGTTAGGCACTTTTATTCTTTGTCGTTTCTTTATTAGGTCCTTTGTTACTTGGGAGAGCTTGTATACTGGTTGCCTTGGTGCCTTGCCTCCCACTTCAATTGCTGCCTCTTGTTACGAATGGCCTGCGGGGGCTGGCGAACTAGAGGAGAAGCGACCGACGAAACCTGACCGGCCCGCTGCGATGACTTACTTTGCGAAAACAACAATGCGCCGAGTCAACAGGCCATAGGCTCCACCATGTCTGCTGCGACGACTCGTTTCGTAAGGACGACAATACGACAGTCCCCAACCGAACGGTGCCGGGATGTATACACGCAGTCGGCGGACCAAGTATTATTAATAGATTCGCCGTCACCGTCACGGTTTGTTTGAAGCGGTGGAACTCCTGGAAGATGTTTTGCGGCGACCTCCCACGGGTATTGGAAGTCGTCAGTCGATGGACAGACGCGGCGGCCACTGTCTGCGGGGTCAACTCTGGGACCAAGAGACGCCTGCACAGGGCAAGACCCGTGTCGGCAAAAACCCTCTGACCTCGGTGTGGTTAGCGAAACCTGTGCGGAAGTGAGTGTGTAAACCCTCCCCCTCAAAGGCGGGTCGGCTACGATGACTTTGGACGCTCCGAATTGGTCGACGGTTGAACGGCCGTTTTCCCTCACCTAGGGATCTAGGGAGGACAGCGTTTTTATAAGCAGTCGTGGCGCGGCTGCTGAGGGTGCATTCTCTCTCAGTCATGCTAGATTGATGAACTGTAACGTTCTCATGTAGATATTGTAAACAAATCCCATATTCCTCGTTCTCGAGGAAAACAAGTCTCTCCCTTCAACAAACTCCTTAGAGTGGATGAGTTGGACGACGGCATGGGCCAGCTACCATCTATTTCATGCCCGACCCCAATCATTACACTGTGAAACCGGCTTAGTTACGGTTTCATTCATTATATAAATAAAAGTTACGCAGAGTAAACTTTATCAACCCCTTTAGCGCCCGTCACCTAATGAAGAACATAACGCTAACTTGCACATGATTTATTTATTTATTTATGGCATGATTTATTTACAGTGAAACATGTTCAATTTACATATTTATTACAGTTTAAATGCTATACATAGGAACTACAGCCAAGCGCTTTCCTAAGCTGGTATGTAACGCATGTGTGCACGCAGTCAAACAGTTTCACGGAAAACAACTAATATGTGCGTTTCCCGCTTGCTGTACCATTTGTACATTTAATTTTTATCCTACATAATTGGCTTAAAATTAACAAAGAGCCACGTGCAATGTATATAACAGAATATTGGAGCCAGGTCTTGGCGTATAGGTTACTGCTTTTTATGGTTCAGGGGAGGTAAACACGAAATTCAATGCTAAAGAGAACTGGGGACTCTAACGTTGTCATAGATATTCCTTGTTTGGATTTGATAACTCCATTAGCTATTTGTAGTTAAACATCTGTCTACTCTCTCATCCGCGCTATATTGAAGATTTCGATTGCGACCCATATTAGAATTTGAATGAACACGTTGCTTGTTGTGCCCGCTAGTGTTTGTGATCTAAGTACAGAGCCTTGACACCTATAAAGTTGTTCATTTCGTTCAACTTTTCAGTGTTTCTCATTCTCAACGCCGCCACAGCCGCAGCAGAGACTACAGTAGAGGCCGCAGACCTCTATTGCGTGGATTAGGGCTTCCTAATATTGAGTTGAGTTGAGTTGAGTTGAGTGGTCGTAGGCTACTGGTGGGATTAGCCTTGCAGTTGCGGCCGGCAATTTCTCCACCGTAGCGACACTTAAAATACATAAATCATATAAATCAGACACAGTCCTCACAACTACACGTAGTCACTCCTAAGGTCACCATGTGGAGGCAAAATCCATGTACTGCAGGTAATTTAAAGGAAGGTGAGAGTCCTCCTTCTTATCTAACTGGTTCCCGCGCGGGAAAACAATGTCCTGAATAGAACTGTCAGCAATTCCTGTCTTTTTGAGGGACCCGAATAACACACTCCTTTCCCCGTTATACAGAGTACATCACATAAGGTAATGTTCTATGTCACCGCACACACCACACGTTGAACATAATGGAGACAACGCCAGGCCAGTCTTATACATCCACGCAGGGATACGAGCAGAGCCCGTGCGAATGCGGAGCAGTAAAGTGGCTTGGTTTCTTTTGAGACCCTAGGTCACACATGGCTTGTGAGGTGAGCTCCACAAAGAACTGAAGTGGCACGACACCGCTTCTCTGAAGAGTCCCTTGTCCCCTTGAGGCACTTTTCTCAATAGATTCCCACACAGCGTTCTTTGGGTGAGGCTGTCCGCCACCTCGTTGCCTATGATACCTATGTGCGAGGGAAACCATTGGAATCGTATGGAGAAGCCTTTGATATGGAGATTGTGCACCGAGTGTAGGGAGCTTAGACATAAGGCATCAGTAGGGAACCCGTGCTCTAACCTTTGAAGGACGGATTTCGAAACTGTAAGAATGACAACAGGTTGAGGCGTACAAAACTGTAGCTTCTTTAGAGCTGCCTCAATGGCAATTCTTTCGGCCGTTGTGGAGGACACGGTTGTAGTGAAGCGAACCGACCAGTCATACTTCGAAGAGGGAATGTGAAAATCAGCTGCACTAGATCCTCTGACCTTGTCCACAGAGCCATCAGTAAAAATTTGAAGATGACGTGCATATTCAGTCTCAAGATGTTCCAGTACGTTCCCAATCTTTGCAAATGACGGATCCCTCAGAAGAAGCAAGGAAAATGAACAATGCGATGAAACGTACTTTTCTTTGTTGTTCCTATTCCACAAGAATATAGTTGTCCCCCTGCAGCGTAAGGAACACGTGGAGAGTACAGCCTGCATTCTAGAACATACCAGCAGCTAGAAATAACGGCATGCAGTTGAAAGCAACTGCCAGCAGGAGTGCTTCCGCAAGGTTCCCTAGTTTTCGCACCGCCGTTCAACCTTCTGTCTTAAGTTGTCAACGAGCAACGCCCAAGTACGGACACAGAAAATTTTCAGGGCTTTTCGTCATCATTTCAACTGATATATAGGAGCTCCCCTGTGTTAAAAATAATAAAAGCTACAAGACCGAATTCGCGTCCCCCTCCTCAGGATTGGGGGGGGGGGTCATGTCCTACCCCCTCCTCCCTTAACTACACCCCTTCAGTGCGCACGGCACTGTGCTAACGGCGAAGTGCTAATGGCACAAAACTCCACCGATTTAGAGGTTGTCTACGTAACAAATCTATATGCATATTCGTGAAAGTAAGGACTTTTACTTTCACTTCTATAGCTATTTGAATAAGGAGCCGTGATCACTGGAAAAATGAAATCGATGTGGTGAATGAGGTACTGTACACGTGAGAAACGTTATGACCCTACTGAATAAAGCTTCGCGCACTCATCTCACGATATGATGATTACGAACTTTGGTTTCCAATTCCTCTCGAAAGCAGGGGCGTAATCAAATGCGTCATCGGTCACGTCCAAATTCAGTTGCCTCGGCATTTCACCGCACAAATAATGCTGCAGAATGGCTGTTGCGAATCTGTCTCACCGTGTTATATCTGCAGCCTTCTGTTCATGCCAAATTCATTACTTTTGTCATCCACCATGCTTCGTCATTCTACGGCACTAGGCGGCATACTCCTGTTACCTCTGCGAAGACGGCCATGACAGGAAGGTCATTTGTGACACGTTGAAGGATGCGACCGGAGGAAACAATGAACGATGTTTGGTGAATCTTGCATCGTGTGATTGACCCGACGATTGTGTTGCCCAAAAATGTCAAAGCTGAGAGCCTATGCGAATCCCGATGTGAGTGGAATGTACCATCTGATGGATGCCGTGGATAGAAATCAATCATTTCCAATCTCTCGACAGACGTCTCACGTTTCACGTATGCCTGCTTCGTGCGAAAAGCTTCGTACGTTTGTTTCTGCTGATGTGTTCCCTGCAGACACCGATGGACTTTTCCTCTTGTAGTAAGAGAAGGTAACTAAAACCTTACGCTTTTGTATAACACAAATGTTGTGCACGAGATAGGGCAATTTTATACATAGCTATAAATTACGTGCGCACAGCAACTCACGTTATTAAGAAGCTTGCCAAAAATGGGCCTTTCACTTTTGAGTACCTGCACAGATTGCTCAGCTCCATTTTGGAACTTTGAGCTCGCGATGGCTCAACAGAATACTTAACTAGACAAAAAATATATATTTTTCATAATTTACTTTCTTCCTTTCTCTCTTCCTCAAAGTTAGGGTAACCAACCAGCCGTGGCCTCACAATTAATGTCACTGGCTTTCCTTCTACTTCGCCTCTCTCTCTTGATTAACCACAAAATAAGTTGATCACGTGCACTTTCTTCAACTACAATCTGCAGCTTAGCCTTGACACGCTTGGTCTTAGATTGGATTCACTACGTAAAAGAAAAAAAAAAAACAGGTTCTAAACGTGACGCTGCGGGGTACTTCTCGACGCGCTTTTGGAGCTGGACTGTTGTTTACATCCCGACCACGTCTCACCACGCTTATCAATGCATCATAAATGTATCGTACGGGCGTATGCAGAATGCGAATCTTCTTAGGGCCCCTCTGGTCATTAAAACCTCCGTGTGTTTAGGTGTGCTAGCACTAACCGACTGCCAAAGATCAAGGTGGGTGTAACAAAGAACATGCTCGCCGTTCTTATGCTGTTTCCCAGGCGACGTGTGGAGATTTCCCAGTAAAACCTGCATTCGAAGACACAGAATTGAGTGCGTCGTATTACTTCGCGGTATGTTTTCTTATGGACTCCATAATCGTCTTGCACGTGCACAGGCGCAGTGTCAAGACCGACGATGTCAAAGCGTTGCACGTGACAGCGGTGCAAAAGAACTTCACGCCTCGACAAGGAAAACTACAAGTAAAATGCACGGTACGTGTCTGAAGCTGGGACGGCGATGGAAACAAAGCTAGAAAAAAAATATGTGTATACGAAAGAAAGAATGAGCGACGACGAACGAGTTGGCGCGCATACATATCGACACACCGAGAATGAGAAACCGGACTGAAGACAAAGCGGTCCGTTCCGAAGATAAATAGGTGCATTCGGCCCGCACTGCGTGCTCGGCTATGTATGCGCGAAAGAACGATAAAAAAAAGTGCAAATGCGTTCGAGCCAGTAAAGGAGAACCGGTTCGAGCCAACAGAAGAGGAGGAAAGGAAGGAGAAGCTGAAGGTAAGCGGACGGCGTACCAGCGCGGCGTATATAACAAACAAAGGAAATAGAAAATGCCGCGAGGAGGAGGAGGTGCAGCACTAAGTCTGCGGCGTCATTAATAAGGTTTGAATAAGGAAAGCACTTCGGCTCGGGGAGCATTGGCCAGGGCGTGAGGCGGGGAAGAGTCTGTTGGGGGAGAGCGAGAAACATAGATGAGGGCAGGAAGGAGAGGGAGGGAGGGAGCCTTGTTTGTTTTAGACGGATGTGTCTGTCGGCGCCGAGCGCGCCGGCACGTCTGTCAGAGAGCCATTCTCGCTTCGGGAGAGAGAGAAAGACAGGCTGCTAACGCAGCCTAGGAGAGGGTGATAGAAGGTAGAGAAGGAGGAGGCGGCGGGTATCGCCGTCTACCGACGGCCGGCGGAAAAACGCGAGCGTGTAGCGAAGCTCCGCCACGGCCATCAGGAAGGAGACCACCTCGGGACAAGCGGAATAAATTCCCCTTTCCGCGTTGCGTATAGCGCGTATATGTGATGCCCCCCCCCCCCATCCCAATCCCCCTTGCAGTATGCGAATAAGCGTGCTCGTGCACATGGGGATGCTCATCGTCGTCGGCGACTTTCGTGTTGGCCCACGAGCTTATGGACAGAAACAAATCAAGTCCGCGCACCGCTAATTGCTTTTTCTTTTCTCTCCGGTTCCTTTTTTCCATACTGAATACAGCAGTGGGTAGCTGTTTGGGGTAGGGGGGGGCGGAGAGGAAGTAAGGTGGAAGAAGGGGGGGGGGGAAGGCCGACTTCGGGTATACTACGGAGGCACTGCGAAGGTGCGCGTATCTCTTGACCGCTGAGCTGATGAGGGAGGCGCAATGTGCGTGCGGGCGAACCATATGCGTGGGTATGCTATATAATACATGTGCGTTCACGGGCTGCAAACGCACGCGGAGGCATATGGTATATAACGCGCACTCCTGGGCCATCGTCGGGAGCAGAAGCATACTCGCATGCGCGCGAATCTAGTCGTTCACGTTTTAATTAGCCGTGGGCGGGGCTGGCAGTCACGGCTGAATGCCTGTGTCATGGAATGGATTACGTGCCAGCATGTTGCACCACCCGCATATATATATATATATATATATATATATATATATATATATATATACATATATATATATATATATATATATATATATATATATATGTATATATATATATATATATATATGAGGCCGGGAGTGTTCTGTCTTGTACGCTATACGCGCGTTGAGCGGGACCAGCAACGAAGACGTTAAAATGCTTTGCCGAGTTCCGGGGAAAAGGCAGCGGCCAACGCTGATGAGACGCGCTGAAACAGAGGTCAACAAGATGCCAGGAACGGAACTGTACGCACCGTTCCTGTTCATGTATATCCATATAGACGCTTGTAATTACTTGTGCGGGGCTTAAAGGGACGACCTCTGTCGGCAACACAAGTTGATGTCCTGAGAATGGTACAGAGACGAAGAGAGGGGGCGAGCACTAGCTTCGGAGGTAAATCAGAAGCCTAACGAAGCGTAGACAACACGGAAATTCGGAGGAAAGATTGATGTAGGAAACGAAAATGTGCTTCCTTCTTCATGTATAGCGCAGGTTCTTGAGGTATACATCCGTCTCTCACGTTAATATTTCTCTTATGATTGTACCTAGTAATCAGAGATTCGATATTGGCCAACCACGGTAATGCACTCTAGCGGGCGACTCGCGAGAGGTTATCGAAGGTGCACGCGTGTGTTTTTAATTGCTCGGAAGGTTGATTACGCATCGTTGTCTACTAAAGATAACGCGTGGGTCGTCTGCAAGGCGTCGAGTGTTGTGAGTCACGCCACCCGTAAGCCTCTAAGCAAAGCCGTGTGAGGGAGCCGTGGAACTATTCTCGTTTTCTCTCTCTCTCTCTCTCTCTCTTTGGATGACGAGATAACGCCGTATCTTTCTTCGATGGAAAAACGCGAATCTCAGCGGACTGTGAGACCACGAGATGTTGACATGAACTGCACCTTTCGTGTGCAGGTGTTTTGTAACTTTTGTGAAAGTTCTATTTCATGCAACATTTAAAAGACAGGAGGGGAAAAAAAGGGGGGGGGGCGCCCGCTCCCTCCATTTCCCCTCCCCCTTGCGTAACGATTTTTCGTCTGAACCTGGAAGTCTGAGAAGATATGTTCACCTTTGTTTATTTGAAAGCTTTCATTAAAATGTCAAAATAAATGCTGGTGTATTGCGTACAAAAACCAAGATCTGATTATGGGGCACGCCGTAGTGGGAGACTCTGGATTAATGTTGACCCCCCGGAGTTCTTTAATGTGCACCTAAATGTAAGTACAGGTGCGCTATTGCATTTCGCCAGTTCGCAGTTTATTCTAGAGCTGGTCGAAGTACAGTTTACATCTGGCGAATGCACCTATTTAAATCAAGTGTCAGTATGTTCGCGGAAGTAAGTTGAATGTGCGTACAATGCTAAGTGATGATCATGATAATGAAATGAGCATCCTCCTTGAAACGGGTTGTGGCACATGTCACTAACTGTCAGACCCATGTCAGTTTTCTTTTTTTTTTACCTTTCTGATGTGAGTGGATGGATGGATGAACGGACGTACAGATGGACCAATGGATACTTTGCTGTTTGATATACTATACAGCTCCACTGCCTTCGTCATCTCCATCGTGCCTCGATGGATGGATGGATGGATGGATGGATGGATGGATGGATGGATGGATATTATGAGCGTCCCCTGCCAAACGAGATGGTGGTGAATATCACCCAAGTACTTCATTTTCTCAGTATTCAGGACCCTCTGTTCGTGCTCACAAATCATTGATCCTGAATGAAATTAATTTTTTCTAAGATGTCTTCATGTTCCCTGCTGTTGCACCACCATTAATCTAGCCGTATTTTACTTTTCTCCACCGCCGATTCATTAAGCTTTACTACTCTGAAACCAAGTGCCTAGGGCAATGTCACTACATCCTCATGGACCTCTGGATGGATACTGAGGCACGTTAACAAAATATGCTAAATATGTGACACACCACGCAAGTATATATTGTCGTGGTTGGCAAATTTTTGGTCGATGTGGCACATACCCTTTGGTAAGGCTCTTCCACAGAAGACATTCGAAGGAGGCACCTTTCTCCGGATGGCCTGCGGACGTGGGTTTATGGCTCCCATTTTATTTACGGCCTGGATTCCCTGATATAGGAGATGTGAGACCGACATAAGCCCGGAGACTAGTATTTCATTTTTAAAATAATTACATTTTCATCGCCACCTATAAACATCTTGTTCTCAGACATCCTGGTTTGGCTTCGAACAGCAGTGCGCTGCCCCTTGAATTGAACAGTACGCGCCATCTGTCAGGAGAGAAAAGAACTGCAGTAGCCCATTGCCCGAAGTTCGTGCGTCAGGTCTGTCCACTGTGTCGCGTTCAGCTGAGAAGCGCTGATACCTTGAAGACATTGCGCAAGCTACGGTAAGGTCTGGAAAGTTGGGAAGCCAGACACGGGACAAAATCACATGCCATTGCAAGCTGTGTTAAAACTGGGTGCTGCCCGAAAACGTGCTGTTCATCCACCCCTTTTTTCCTTATAATTGTCTTTTTTCCTAATGCAATGACTAACGAAATTATAGGCGTTGCCCCCCCCCCCCTTCCTCCCGATTGAGTAGGGCGTTTAGGGAGCCCACAGTTAAACAACGATTCTGGCACTCGGGGTCATCCATTAATGTATCTCTCGCTGCCCAACTTTAGCTTGGGCATATGACAGCGCGATGCGCTGGTATTGAAATTAAATAAATAAATAAATTCCGGCGAGCTTATGAGGGTTTACAGAACAACAGACCAAATTTCAGGGAAGCCCTCTCCGACGCGAAGTGGCACGTCCTTTGGCGCGCTCCCTGTTACGCCTTCCGGAGTATTTTTGATGGCATAGAGGTGTTCCGGTTTTTGCATAACTTTATCGCAGCGTGCACTTGTGAAATCTATTCACTCCATTCAACGTGTTACCGTTGAACACGCAGCCCTTTAAGTAATGCCATTCCGAACCATCAAAGGTGATAACGTATGGTTGAACCTGGAGAATGTGCCATATAGGTGTGCAAAGTTTCAAGCGGAAATATTAAGCCGTATTGCTTATACCAACAAATTGAATATTTCTTTAACTGCCGGAAGGAGTGTTTCTAAAGAATCTGGCAGGAACTTTGGAAGTTCCAATAGCGGCGTGCACTAGTACCCATCACTTTAAAATTTCTTGAGTGTGTTCACCTAACACGCCCATTATTTCTATGAAGCTTCAAATCGATCTTTCTATATTAATTTTCAAACTCCTAAACGATTTAGTTTCCCGACAAGTATCGACAAGTACCCCGCGTTAGCACAAATTCTATAATTGCCTGCGGTACGTGGCCCCATACCACATTTAATTTTCTGTATCATGTTTCTTCACGCATACAGTTTCAGCCAACTTTGATCTTTATACGTACCACACTTATGAACCGACGCACTGTCGAAATTTCTGCTGAGACCTAAATGGGTAATTAACAGAAATTTGGTAATATTCCACTCCGCTGTCAATTTGCCCGCGCGGGCGCATTTCTCTGCCCGCTTGCTCACATGCCGAAGATCGCCTCCAAATTTCACTCCTCTAGCTCTAACGATGCGTTATCAGCGAACTTTCCTCGACGTATGGAGCGGACATTTTTTTCCCGCATGCAGTGACAACAGCAGCATCACGGGGTTTTTCTGTGCAATCGAGAGCCCGAGCGCGGTGGTATATGTGCGCACATTTCGGAGGCCGTAACAGGTAATGCTGCAGCGCAAAACGACGACGTTGTAGGCCATTTCAAACAAATTTATATATCTTTTTCTGTTAAACTGACTTGTGGGCGCTTCTCCTCCCTCAGAGAAAAGGAGTGTGTTAGAAATTACACTGCGCCAGCTTAGTTTGCCCTTGAATGTCCCTGTTCTATTATCTTTTGGGAGGTCCTGGCGCACAGGCCTCTAGAGCACTGTATACTTAATGCCACGGAAAACTTCATTTCTCACTCCGTACACCCCAATTATTAAAGTCATTGTTAGCTTATTTGTGTCTTCCTCTGGCAGATTTATTTACTTGTTGATTTATTCGTCGGCTTAATTAAAAGAAAAATATCACATTATCGGCATGTGACTGTTCAACCAAGCTCCTTATTATTCTGCTCTTCATTTCACTTATTAAGCCTTAAGCGTCTATTCAGTTATTGAGTTTGTACCAGTGCCACTCAATCCTTTGCCCATTCCCTTTAGTGTATATGCGACATGGTTTGAGATAATCATGATCATCACCATAACCAAGCTGCTTTTGAGAACTTGGCATTGTCCACTGTAAGAGTCTGCTGCTGTACCGTCTATTATTTCAGAGCAGGTAGAATCGCTTAAGGTCGCAGATTTTTATTTATTTATTTATTTTATTTATTCCATACTGCAGATCATGTTACAGATCCAAGCAGATCAAATACAGAAACTGATAACATAGAATCAAAGGTAGCGATACCAAAAAAAAAAAAAAAACGAAGCATCACAATGCGTTGCCAATTATTGTGTCCGCGCATTCCACTATGTAATGCTACGCGGGAAATGGAAAATTTGAATGCGCCAGTGTGAGCAGAGTAAGGGATTAGTGAACCGGGTTGGTGGTGATGCGTGCGGCGTGTGGTTAGAAACGATACATAGGGTGCAGCGTCAAGCGCCAATTTTTTATTTGCTAGCAAGGGAAGAAATTCTTGACGCATAATTTTTCTTCTTGTTTCACGAAGTGGGATACTCGAGCTTAGGCCTGATTAATGAATTATAAGCCAGTAATTTAAGCTGGGCGGGGGCTTTACAAAGTTTATTCCTTAAAAGACTTAGTTTGCGAAAGGCGGATGAGCAGATATTTTCAACATGTGAATTCCAAGAGAGATTGTTGATTATTGTTACACCTAGGTATTTAAATCTGGAGGCTCACATGTAAGGGTGATTATAAATGATTAAATTATGGGGTTTTACGTGCCAAAACTACTTTCTGATTATGAGGCACGCCGTAGTGGAGGACTCCGGAAATTTTGACCACCTGGGGTTCTTTAACGTGCACCTAAATCTAAGCACACGGGTGCTTTCGCATTTCGCCCCCATCGAAATGCGGCCGCCGTGGCCGG
Organism: Dermacentor variabilis; assembly: GCF_050947875.1. NCBI lineage: Eukaryota > Metazoa > Arthropoda > Arachnida > Ixodida > Ixodidae > Dermacentor > Dermacentor variabilis. The sequence goes on from NC_134573.1 coordinate 120,995,990, forward strand.
GATTCGATCCTACGACCTCGTGCTCAGCAGCCCAACACCATAGCCACTGACCCTTACAAAATTTTTTATAGAAAGTCCATAGACAGTCTATAGACATTTGTCTATGAAGTCTATAGACTGTCTATAGACATTTCTTTAGACTAGTCTATAGACAGTCTATAGATTTATGGCCATACACTTTTTATAGACTAGTCTATAAAAAGTCTGAGTCTATAGACTGTCTATAGACATTTCTTTAGACTAGTCTATAGACAGTCTATAGACTTATGGCCATACACTTTTTATAGACTAGTCTATAAAAAGTCTGAGTCTATAGACTGTCTATACACAGTCTATAGACAGTCTATAGACTTATGGTCATACTTTTTATAGACTAGTCTATAAAAAGTCTGAGTCTGTAGATTGTCTATAGACTGTCTATAGACTTATGGCCATACACTTTTTATAGACTAGTCTATAAGAAGTCTGAGTCTATAGACTGTCTATAGACGGTCTATAGATTTATGGCCATACACTTTTTATAGACTAGTCTATAAAAAGTCTGAGTCTATAGACTGTCTATACACTGCCTATAGACAGTCTAGAGACTTATGGCCATACACTTTTTATAGACTAGTCTATAAGAAGTCTGAGTCTATAGACTGTCTATAGACTGTCTATGGACAAGTGTATAGGCTTACAGTTCTACTTTTGTAGACTGAAGTCTATAGAATGTCTACAGATGAGATTTGTCCGTAGACATTTTATACACTTCAGTCTACAAAAGTAGAACTATATATACAGTTCTACTTTTGTAGACTGAAGTCTATGGAATGTCTATTTACAAATGTATATAGATAGTCTATAGACATTCTATAGACTTCAGTCTACAAAAACAGAACTTTATAGTCCGATACACTTTTTTTCTATGACATTCTGCAGACATTTGTTAACAAATATGAATTTTTTTTTAATCTATAGGCACTCTATATACACAGACATCTTATAGACAAGTCTACAAAGAGTGTATAAGGCCATAACTCCATAGCGGCTATCTACAAGTTAGTTTACATTTTTGTTTACATGCGGTAGCAAAAAGTTTTGAATGTATTTATGCATGTGCACCTGTTCCTTTTCATCTGCACTTATGCATTACCGTTAGTAGATTAATAATGCTTCTGAACCAGCTGTACTTTCATATATGTTGCACAAACAGAAAGAATTTATATAGTGCTGAATCATGCAGTGCGAAAAATAAAACAAATGCGCCAGCAATGCATTCACCGTTTTTATTGCTCGATATAATAGATGAATTCCTTAAATTCATGTCGTATGCTATTATGGAAACAGATTAAATATTTACACTACTCCTTGGCAAGCATGGTCGCCAGGCTGGCCTTGACCTTTGTGTCATTAGTCCCAAAGGTGCTGCAGGTGTATGCTGCAAATAAGTAGATGCAGCAATATGAGGCAAAAATAACAAGTGTATATTCTTTGTGTGTTCATTAAGCAGCTTAATATATTTGCTCAAACCATCGAAGTCAATACTTAATGCGGTTTAACTATGACTAATGGCTGCTTGTCAATACAAATCAGCACCTTTATAGAATGTTTTATTGCATGGTATGGTGAACAGTTAAACAGTCACAACTGCTGCTCGTGCCAGCAACAGTATGTTCCCTTTTATGACACGTTCATATATGATGCATTATTGTACTTATCCCAAATGGTCTCTATATTTATTGCTGAAACGTTACCCAGTTGGGCTGTCTGTACATTTTTTTTGGCTGGTAGTAAAGTATGCCCGTGCAGAGGGATATTTTCAGAAGACGTGACTGGAATATTCACAGTATCATGCCTAAGATTGTAATTTATTTTGCTTAATACACATTTAAATGTCTTTCTCATACTTTTAAATGGATGGGTGATTGGCCATAACTTCAACGGAAGGCAGATGGGCTGATTGTATCGATATGGTCACTTAATTTGTTACAGGTAATGAGGCCTCTTGGGCGTGCTAACAGGTTTCCAAGTTAGGTATACCACATGAGCACCCGAAATACCACACGAGCACTTTGTGTCATGGCACGACAGATATGCACCTCCTAGGAAACAGAACTGATAGTATAGTTCGAATGAATTTTATTACAGTAAATTATTTAAGGTGCTTTGAAAGATGAAAATTTTTTCTAGGCTATCGAGGTTCAGGACGTTTAGTTAACGCAAAAAAAAACATATATTGAGTAAGAAATGCCTTGTCAGTAAGCTTGACTTTCTTTTATTTTTCAATAAACGGAACCAATTTCCTTCAATTTTTATCAGGTGAAACGTTTTAAAAATATATTTAACTCAGAGATTCTCTGGAAACTTTGTATGACATATAACAAGACAGCATACCTATGTGGCCATTTTAAAATTTCCCGATCTTTTTCCAAGCCTTCCCTGGCTGTTCTCATGAAAATTTTCTGGCAATCTATGACGCCTGCAGCTTAAGTGCAATAAAAAAAATATTGTGGTTTAATCCTTGCCAAGTACTGCCAGTCCATAATATTTAGATAAAACGAATAACACGTCAGTCACTTGACATGCAGTGTTAGATTCAACTGACTTGAATCCCTTGATTAATAAAGCTGACAAGTGCTTCGGCAAGTTCGTAATTGATGGCCACACGAGTACAGCACGGAAGACACAGAGACACACGTAAAGCAAATGCAACAATGTGAGGAAAAACTATACAATGAGTTATACAATTAGTTATTTTTACGCTTCAGTAGTAGTTTTCAATATAATTTGCTCTCATCACTTATGCCTCTAGTTAACTTTGTTTACCTCTGACTAAAGACTACATGGGAATATTAATCAGTACCATTATGATGTTTCGTTATACTACAGTATGATAAGCAGTTAGACAACCGTAATGGTCGCCGGTGCCAGCAACGGTACGTTTCGTTTTAGGACAGGTTCATGTGACACACAGTGTACTTATAAAAATAAAAGAAATGCGAGAATCCCATACGATTCCTATAATAATACTTGTTGAAACAAAGATACCCGGCTGGACTGTGCACATTTTTCAGGTGTTAATACAATATGCCCGTGCCGAACGAACATGCTCAGCATACTGACTGCAGTTTTGAACAATCACGTTAAGATTTGCAATTTACTTCCGCTTAGAACAGTCTGCAATGTCTCTTTTCTCATACTTCGAGATGAACACATTTGCCACACTTTCAGTAGAATGCACATGAATGGGGGCGTACTGATCAGGTTACTTATCAACTAAAACATGTTACGATCTCTTAGGTGTGTTGATAAGGGTAGAACAAATGCAATGCCCACTGAATTATTTGAATAATCTGTGCGTTATCTACTTAGAAAAGACCACCAAATTGATAATCTGGCTCTTTTTTTCTTTTGTACAGCGCATATTGTATGCAGTCTGTCCAAGACGACGGCGCTGCATGCAACAGTAATGAAAACCGGAACACTTATTACGCACGACAATGGCTTCATACCATGCACGATTAGCACAATGCGAATCTGCGCCAGCAGCTGCCTTGTGATTAAGAGCACGTAAACTACAGAACGCCGAAGCATCGGAAGCCGCTTAACGCTTTTCATATAGCTCGAAAGATAACTTCTGCTGCTAAATTGTTTAAAAAAGAGACAAAAAACAAATCTTCCAACTACCGTCAAACGCAATGCCTTCAGTTTGAAACGTGTAAAGGTGTTCCCGGAGCGACTAATTTATTGTTCTCTAATTTTTTCGGCTAAGTTGCGGAGCTGCAAGTGACTAAGCTTATCGCAGGTTTCATGCTCCAAAAGCGTTTGTGGTTGCATATAAATAGATTGGGTGAATCTAGAGATTTCTACTAGATATTTCTTCAAGTCTCGTGTTTTGCTTGCTGTAACTTCCCAAAATTATTTAGATTGGTTGCCAGGAACCTTAAAAATACTGCTACTTTTAAACTATGCGAAAACGGCAGCGCACACACTGCTGATGCATGCCCCGCAAACACGGCCTTTCATCCTAGTACGCTAGCAGTTATTCAACTATGCCTGTCTGTTTGAAAATTCTTGATGCTAACACAATTTCGAGATATATGCGTAAAGCGTGTCACGAGAATTTCGCTACACATACGGTGCAGCATTCATCGCGGCCGGATCAAGCGCCACTAAATGAGATCTACCACACTGGCTGCCCAACACACACAATCCGCTTAGTGGTAGCTCAGTATCAAGTTAAAACATGGTGTACTTCCTTTTTTACGCACCTAAGCTATAATGATAAAATCAACAAGCACGAGCGATCGCTCGCCGTCATTCCGTATAGTAGAAGCGAGAACAGGAGCGCGTTATCAAACCATGTCAACGACAAACCGACACTATACCCGAGTCGCCTGCGCTACGTGCAGCCGGTTCGCGCTACGAAATGCGCTCACATAATCATGAGGTATTGACGCAAAACGTCTTTGATAAAGCTTACCATTCAATGTAGTTGACTTGTGATGCCACAAAGAAGACACGCATACACAGACACCAACGTTCAGGGAGACACCGCACACCGGCACAACCGTTTACGTGCCTAGCGCGCTCGTTGAGACGGCGCACCGCCGCGCATGCGCAAGAACTCCGAGCATGCGCAGGAGCTCCGCGCGGAGGGCGTGCGCGCTCGGAGGAGTGTGAGCGCCTTTTCCTCCTTCATTTTTTTCTTTGTCTCTTTCTCTCTCTATGATGCGCCATGCGCGCCGGAACGGGTGGCTTTTCTTTTCCGTTATGCATTTTTTTCGTGGACGAAGGATATGCGCTGGCAGGTTGTAAGACAAACGCTGTGGGCTATCGTATCAGACTGGAACGCTAACATGAATGCGCTGTTTGTAAAAGCCGCTACGGGGCCCTTCAGACGTTTTTAGACGCATTATTGCCAGCGTCGATGAGTAATACAGCGTATTTGTAGCATATCTTCCAGCGTACCGCCAAATGTGATGCCCGCACGTATGTTAGTGCTAATTTTCTGTTCCGATGATAGGTCAAAGCAATCAGTACAGCATTGAGGTACTCATATGCGTGGCTGCGCAGGCATACCGCCGGCGAAATACTGGGTGCGCTCAGAGAATTTGGCACCTATTTTAAGTGAATGAGAAACGTTGATGAGTTTATAGTGCAGGATATTAGGCAACAAAAGTCGCCCGATGTTAGTGACGCAGCCGAGATATGAAGACAATGTGAAAAGTATCCGAGAATCGGACGACACACAACGCGAACACCACATGCGCGACATCGGTTCATGGCACATTCACAAAGTCCGCGTTGTCAGCTACAAACATTACGAGTGTCTTTGCTTTTAGCTTGATGCCTGTTTCGAATCCACTTGTATCTGAAGCTGGCGTTCATAACATATATTTTAACAATTGGATCGGCGTTTTGCTTCCGTTATTCTACTGCCGCAAAAGTGATGCGACAACTGTGAAGACTGTCTTGGGATTGCCGAGAGTGACTACGTAGATCATATGTGGTCAACAAATGCGGAGGTATACACTATGTGTATACTAAAGTCTACAAATAGGCTCTATAGCAATCTCAGCAGTATACAACTTTAGTGGCTTATATCAAATGCAGCTATGTATTATCCACCGGTACCTGCGCTTGGTTACAGCGTACACGGGTTGGGCCCAGATTAACGATGTTTGTCTATTGTTAATCTATAGACATGCAAGACCACGACAACTCAGTGGTGGTGAATTCACCACCTGGTCTGCGGGCTTTCGCCACTTATTCACCCCCTTTGCCACATCTTCACCATCTGACCTTCACCACCTGGTCTTCGCGAAGTGTACGTCCGGGAAGCAGCCAGGTTTAGGGCCTTCGGGTGCCTGGAAGACCTTGGTGACTCGGACGGTGCCTGCTCCGCCGCGATCCTCGTTCGGTGCAGCTGCACCGAACGCAGACTAGCAGTCTGCACGGTTTGCCCGCCGCGCCAGGGTTGCGGTGCCGTCGTGCATGAACCAGTGCCATATCATCGCGTTCGCAGAGTGCGGGGGGTATGGGAACTCGGAATTACATATTATCGACTTTCTTCTATAGACATTCAATACACCAGGAGTAGAGAAAAAAATAGAAACCTTGTCGACTATTGTCCATAATATAGAGAGTCAACAGACAAAGTATGGACAAAAATAAATAGAAACTGTATCGGCTTTCGTCTACAGGTAGCCCATATAGAGGGGAAGTAGACAAAGAAGAAACAAACTCCCTATCGAATTTTTTCTATAGACCGTCTATAGACTGCGAGTAGACAAAAAGAAATAGAAATCTTATCGACTTTCGTCTACAGAAAGTCTATATACAAAGTATATGGACAAAAATAAATAGACACTGTATCGACGTTCGTCTAAATGTAGTCCATAGAGGGGAAATAGACAAAAAGAAACAAACACCTTATCGACTTTTTCTATAGTCCGTCTATAGACAGCGAGTAGACAAAAAGAAATAGAAACCCTATCGACTTTCGTCTATAGAAAGTCTATAGACAAAGTATGGACAAAAATAGATAGAGACCGTATCCACTTTCGTCTATAGGTAGTCCATAAAGGGGAAGTAGGCAAAAAAGACACAAACACCTTATCGACTTTTTCTATAGACCGTCTATAGACTGAGAGTAGACAAAAAGAAATAGAAACCCTATCGACTTTCGTCTATAGAAAGTCTATAGACAAAGTATGGACAAAAATAGATGGAGACTGTATCCACTTTCGTCTGTAGGTATTCTATAGAGGGGAAGCAGATAAAAAGGAAACAAACACCTTATCGACTTTTTTCTATAGACCGTCTATAGACTGCGAATAGACAAAAATAAATAGAAACCCTATCGACTTTCGTCTATAGAAAGTCTATAGACAAAGTATGGACAAACATAGATAGAGACTGTATCCACTTTCGTCTGTAGGTATTCTATAGAGGGGAAGCAGATAAAAAGGAAACAAACACCTTATCGACTTTTTTCTATAGACCGTCTATAGACTGCGAATAGACAAAAAGAAATAGAAACCCTATCGACTTTCGTCTATAGAAAGTCTAAAGACAAAGTATGGACAAAAATAGATAGAGACTGTGTCGACTTTCGTCTGTAGGCATTCTATAGAGGGGAAGCAGACAAAAAGGAAACAAACACCTTATAGACTTTTTTCTATAGACCGTCTATAGACTGCGAATAGACAAAAAGAAATAGAAACCCTATCGACTTTCGTCTATAGAAAGTCTAAAGACAAAGTATGGACAAAAATAGATAGAGACTGTGTCGACTTTCGTCTGTAGGCATTCTATAGAGGGGAAGCAGACAAAAAGGAAACAAACACCTTATCGACTTTTTTCTATAGACCGTCTATAGACTGCGAATAGACAAAAAGAAATAGAAACTTTATCGTCTTTCGTCTATAGACAGTCTATAGACTTTATATCAACAAAAGTCCAAATCTATAGAAAGGAAAGGTCGTCTATGAAAAGTCTATAGACTTTCTATAGACAGTCTAAAGTCATTTTTGTAAGGGGAGCAACCACAGCGGGTGTAAGGGTTATTGTGCAAGGTGATACCTGTGATCTAAAAGAACTTTTTTGCGTGATAAACGAAGGAAGTTCGTTTTGTCTTTGTTTAGAACCACACCCCATTCATGGCACCATGCCAGGATGTTAGTTAAAGAGTTATCTAGGTCATTCTGGTGATTATAACATGCAATGTCACGATACAGCACGCAATCATCGGCAAAAAAAAATAAAGAACGAATCTCTACGCCAGGTACGGCTGTGTCAACGATGTCGTTAATATAAACTAGAAATAGTAAATGGCCTAGTACACTTTCTTACGGCACACCAGACCGTCCGACTCTTTTCCTTCAATTGAAACATGCTGCTTACGGTTAGGTAAATAGTCTGAAGGCCAGATAACTAATATCTCAGGAAGGCCAATAGTTTTCGGCTTTAAAATTAACTTATCATGAGTGACATTATCAGAAGCTTTGCTAAAATATATGAATATGAGGTCAACTTGGCCATTACTGTCTAGGGTAAGTGCGAACGAATGAACGATCGCTATTAATTGTGTTACTGTTGAATACCCTTTACGAAAACCATGCTGAAATTTGGATAGAATAGAGTTCCGATCTAAGAACTCATTTATGCGATTAGCAATGACGGGCTCAATTAATTTACAGCATGATGAAATTAGAGAAATTGGACTATAGTTAGTTAACAGCAAACGATCACCTTTCTAGGCTGCAGGAACGATTCGGGCAGTCTTCCAGTCATCTGGCAACTTGCCACTTCACAAGGATGCTTGAAACATCACACACAAAAACTTTGCAACTGATTCAGCATAGGATCGCAGAAAAATGTTCGGAATGTTGTCTGGCCCAGTTTTTTTTTTTTTTTTAAGTTCAGTAACATTGAAAATACCCCGTCATAAGAAACAAAATTTACTTCTGCATCATGAAACTGTGCGCCTGTAGGGGTGCATGGATATTTGAGAAGACACTTTGAAAATAAGTATAAAAATGATGCGCCATGCCTCTCTGGTCAGTGATTATGAAACCGTTGACTGATATCCGAGACATAGTGGGCTTTTTTCCTCTTATGTAATTCCAGAACTTTTCTGGCGCGTTCTTTATAAATTTTGTCAAAAACGTGCTGAAATAGTAGTTTTTGTAATCACGCACTGAACGTGCAGTATTTTCATGTAATATCGTGATTAGTCCCGGTTGCACTCGCAGCTTTTTTAATCGTTTTATTTTGCGCTTCTGATGTATAATATCACGTGTTATCCATGGTGTCTGCTTGTTAACTTTCTTTCGCCTCTTTGGCACAAAGTTATCAATGCAGCTAATGACACATGCGCTTAAAACAGTCTCATAGGACGCAAGCGTCTGTGTCATCGAATTCAGGCAGACAGCTTTCCATATATTACACTATGCAGGCATCACCCGAACGTGAGCAATCACCCGAACGTGAGTAATCTTTAACAGATTTATTCGAGGAATTGTGACATTTCTTAGGCGATAAAAGTGGAAAGGACACACCCGCTAGATAATGATCAGAGAGCCCCTGCTCAACATGCACAGAATATTCAGTGATATCATGATTTATGAATGCCAAATCTAAAACAGAAGTGCTCGAACCATGTACAACCGTTGGCTTATACCCCACCTGTACCAAATCATGCGCTAGTATTGGATCAAACATGACATCGATGCTTTAGTTATGATGCGAACATGTTTGCATTAGCTCCCAGTTGACGCCAGGTAAATTAAAAAAACCCAATTAGTAGAATTCGGCTCTCTTGGAATTGTGACATGTGTATCTGGAGGTTGCTTAAGTACTTCGGTGGAGATTCAGGAGGCCTGTAGATTGCATAAAGAACAAAGCTATAACCGCAGCATGTCAGCTTTAGGCACAGTCATTCAAGGTCAGCAACATCGTCCAGAATGAAAACATCTATTTAATTTTCAATAAGCACAGCCAATCCACCTCCCCGAGAAGACCTGTCCTTTCGAAATATTTGATATGAAGGAGGAAAAATTTCGTCGTCATTTATTTCACTGTGAAGCCAAGTTGCCATTATTACAGTAATGTGAGGGTCGTGCTGGAGTAAAGCTGTTTCAAGGGAGTCTGTTTTATTAATGACGCTGCAAGCGTTCATGTTTACCAAACGCACATGTTTCTTTTGAATCCGAGAATGACGTCATGGCTGGGATTTTTCGCATTCCACAGTGTGAGATACCGGAGTGTGATTAGTCACAACGTGGACGCGCCTGTTTTGCGATTGATCACAAACGAGAACACCTTTGTCGGTCCCATTTTTCGATCATGCATGAGAAAAACCTTCTTTTTAGCATCTCTTTCTGCCTTCGCACTTTTCCATAGCAGCTTGCGTTTTCTAAGAGTTGAATGGGAATAGATGCTTTGAATGAATATACCAGATCCTTTCAGTTTCTTTACATCTTCTTGTATCGCTTTCTTTTTAGCAAAATCTTGTTGATATGTTATGACAGGCCTCTTCCCGCTTTGCTTTCCGAGCGTGTGAATGCGCCCAATAAATTCGACCTTCACATTAAGTTTATCATTCAAGACTTCTTCATCTTCCATTTCATTTAATGATTGCTATGTCTCATTGGGGCTTTCATTAATACCATAAATGACTATATTTGATCGCCGACTACGGTCTTCTAGGTCTGCCAGTTTTTTGGTTTGAAAGTTCATGGCTTTTTCAATTGACTGAAGGTTGGTTTTAAATTGCTCACTGGTGTCCTAAAACTGTGTAGCGTCACCAAGACGTTTCTTCAACTGAGTTAGCAACAGCTGGATGCTGCTGAATAATTTTTCCATATTTTCCATAATTTTTCCAGTCGTTCGTGTCGCTCTGCAAGGCAGCCTGGCCTTCAAGTAACTGCTCAAACATTTCTTTCTGCGTTGGACCAGGATTCGTTCACTGTGTTCCAACAGTCAGCAATAACAACTGGCTTTCTTTCTTTTCTGCCAGTTACCATACGTTATACATTTTGTTCCTATGAATGGATGCATCGATAACGAGTGCTGTATTTCACGCGTAGTACTTTGTTGCGTCAAAAGCTCGCCTCAATGTGTCACGCACTTTGTCAGCTGTCAATGCCAGAGAGTCCAGATTATGTCGTGGGTCCTTGTACAGCTCTTTCTTAGACTGCCTACGTCAGCTTAGATATCCGCCAAAGTTGGGTGTACGTCTTTCTTGGGGGATTATAGCGGATCGATAGTGCGCCACGCTCTTCTCGACGATGACCTCCACTTGATTCAATACCCTCTGAGCCAACGACCGTTGTCCAAATAGCCCTTGAAACGTCCCGTTTCAGTGCAATATCTGTAGTATAATTAAAAGTGGCAAATAGGGAATGAATCAGCCGGGAGCCAATGTCTTGACCAAGAGAATTCGTCCAGTCCTTTTGTTCTAAAGGGCTGCTCCAGGCCGATTTGACCTGTTGTGTGTATATATATATATATATATTGTTGGCCAACAGAAAATGACAACGAAATCATAAGGGTAATTACTTGTTTTATTTATTGCAGAAATTATTACAAATAAAGGCAGAACGAAACTGGATGAAAAAAAATTGGCTGCAATTGTGATGACTGAATATGAACGAAGAAACGAAATAAAGAAAGAACGAACGAAATAAATAAAGAAAGAAAGAAAGAAAGAACGAATGAACGAACGAAAGAACGAACGAACAGCTGATAGTTTGTGCTCACGTGTCAAGTGTTGTTTTCTCGCTCAAGTCCCGTCCCTTCGTCGTTCTGCGCAACAGTGTTAAGTGCGTTAAGTAAGAACAAAACAACAAAGAAAACAAGAACAAAGTAAGAAAGAACGAAGGAAAGAGCTAAAGAAAGACGGAAAGAAAGATAGAACTAAAGAACCTTTGGGTATAGTGCACCAGGCGTTTGCAGCGCCATACGTTTACTTCACACTGCGGTTCGTTATGTCTTGCAAGAAGTCTGACCCCTCCGACCGTATAGCTCAATGCATTAACACCTGTGCAGAAGGCTTTCGCCTTCACGTGTTGCAGGAATGTAACATGCTGCCACACATTTCTGTTAGATTCTCTGACGAGGGATACGCGTGCACATGTCTTGAACCATGAGATTCGTGCAAGGCCACTATCGGTGCCGTTTTGGCCTTTTCTAGCCTTTCTTTTCCTTTTTTTTTCTTTTTTTTGCTTCTGTCGAAAAGGTGGGAAACTATCGTATTGATAGCTTTTTCGGCACCTTTGTTGCGGTCGGTCCCACGGTAGCCACAAAGGATGTCGATCGCTCGATCACTCGTTGGCAACACTGTGTCTGGACATCATCGCCAGAGCCGAGGCACTTGTAGTCACTCGACACATCATGTGTACTACACAGAGGTGACGCAGAAAGCATTGCGATGCCGCTGCAGGAGCAAACATACGAAAAGAGCTAGAAACGAAATCATGTCGCGACTGTGGTAAAGAGACTCTCCTAAACTCTTAGTAGAGAGATAGAGCGGGAGAGAAAAGGAAGACGTTTCATCTTTCCCGTCTTTGCTGATACAGTTTATTGCGGCGCGGCTAGCATCTATCGCGGCGCACTCGAAACAAAAGTGGCCGCGAGTCGATTGATAGCGGCATTTCCAGAAATGCGCGGTGTGCGGCGAGAATTACAAAAGCGCTTCGTGCCTTTGATCGGCCGGCCAGCTCCGTCAGCCACCGGTGTAGTCGTGCACTCCTCGTTTCTGCGGCTCCGCATGCTGTCAGCGTGGCAACCCAATGTTCTTGTTCTTTTTTTTTTTCCCTGGAAAAGGACAGCGCAGGAAGCTACTCGTTATTCTACAGCCAATGGTTACGGACGGGACGTAATACATTAAGTGTACCTTTTCTTTTTTGGCAGATTTTAGGCAGTGTTCGTAGAAAGTGTTTTATACATGGCGTAACTGTTCTCAAAAGAATTCGTTTCAGATGAGAACGTCTGGAGCGCGAACAGAAAGAACATAATAACATATTTGAAGAAAGAGAGAAAGAAAGAAAGAAAGAAAGAAAGAAACTAGCTGCGAATGCCAAAACAAGTGCCAAATATTTTTGTTTTCTGTTAGGAGCTTGGCATAAAACCCTGAGTAAATTGTGCACAACAAATGGGTTTATATCATGCGTATGTGCAAGCAAGTTAACCTGTGCTCATGCGGGAAGCCTCTTAATGGGAAAAAGTGAAACGCCTCAGCAGCTTGTCACCTCAAGGCAGGAGGTTGAAAATCAACACAATAAAGGTTCACGTGGAAAGTGCGGAGATTACACACTAATGAGAAATATAAGGGCAACAGTCGCGATTCAATTCAAGGAGGAAACGAAATACAGTGCCTACACAAATGCTCTGCGAATACACAAATGCCTCTGCAAAGCTAAATAATACAGACAGGGCGTGCTTGACGAAAGAAAGAGGGACTAACGTTGTACAAACGGAATCCGCAGGTGCCATAAATAAGATGAACCCTTGGATGCGCTCACTGAAGATAATAGTGCAATGTGGCTGGTTACCCGAACAGCGGAGTACTCCCGAATGCGTCCGCATGTATCCAAAGGCCCTAGCTGGTAGTCACAACTTGCACGATTATTTGATTCTTCTATAGACGCCTATATAATACAGGTACGTATACAGCCGCAAGCGAAAATTCCAGGCCCCAACTTAAACGTTTGTACGAGTATAACAAATTTTCAGGGTTACCCTAGCCGAAGAATCATTTTTCTACGACATTCATTTTTCAGGGTCTGCGGGAATACCCAGGGGGTATGTTCGGCGAAGCTCGGCTCTGGCTACGTGCACTGCGATCTGAAATTCAGAAGAGTAAGTAGCGCTG
>NC_134573.1:121314352-121454352 GCF_050947875.1 Dermacentor variabilis
TAACTGCGACAAACATATGTATGTGTGGCATAACAGTCTTTTCGTGAACCGTCATGAGCCCGCAAGCTGCTGAAGCTTGCCGCCAACTTTTACATCTATTGAGTTAAACACGTGATACCACATTGGCCTCACTGAGTAGCTGATTACTTACGGAGTCTCTATATAGCTGAAGTAGTGAATGTCTTGCATAAAGGTCAGCTGGCCGGAGTGATACCGTTGAAGTTTATGCAGTAGTAGCTTACAAGGTCACAAAGCTACTGCAGGGCTCCGAGCTTGACGTCGGTGCTGTCGAGCAATTGTGGGAAACCTCACGGTGATGCTAATATACATTAATGAAATTTTGACGTTAGGTGGATTATGCGGTGCGTCAAGGTTGACTAAACGAGATGCTTAATTTCGGGCTTCAACTAGGTCTCTGCCGATATCGGCGGAGATCAGGGAGAAAGACTGCCTGTATCGATGATATCATTGCCAACATCTGGCTACGAAGGTAAAATGCAGCGCTGTAAATTTCATGCTTTGGTGCATGCTTTGGTGCCTTGTTTCTTACCATATTCAGGGCTAAATTGGTCCTTCAATGAACAGTTTTGCTTCTTTAAGGAAGTTTGTAGGACTCGCCCATTATTGCAGGAGCGTGTAATTGTTACTAGAGACATGCAAACACGTAAGGCCAGCGGCTGATTTGTCTCATTTTTGGGTTGCTTCGAAGTAGCAAACACAAGCAGATTTTTTAGACTTTCTATAAAATCTTACCCATTCCTTTGCAGAGCATTTCTTCTATTCCATGCTGTGGCTTCTTGGCTGGATACAGACGAGTCATGACCGCTAGCTGTGCCAGGTGAGAAAACCGGGATGTAACCTTGTGGGCCGCCGTTACCATTGTTGCGAAAATAACCAGCAGTGCTGCTACGGCTCGTACCTCCATTGTTACCAGCAAAGGAGCTGTCATAACGAGGGAATTCATAATTGATGCGGTAGCCTGCCTGTGGCCTAGGGCCAAGTTCACTGGAGACAAGGAAAGCAGCGTCGTTGTTATTTCTGACACCGTTGTCATGACCGCCAACAAAACTGTCGACGTTGGCGAAGCGACGATCTCGATTTTCCCTATGGTAGGAATGAACCCTGGATCTCCTGGAGAAATCATATGAGCCAGGGAAGCCTGAGCTCAAACCTCTTAAGCGTCCGTTGCGAATTAAGTTTCTGGAATCCTCTGAATCGGGTGATCCATTACTGCCATCTATAAAGGCAATCGGCTCATTTCTAAAAGCAGATGAACTGTATCCGCCGGTACTTCGAAGTTTTCCCCTCGTGCTACGCCCAGTGAAGCTTCCGGAGGATACAGGAGGCTGGTCTAAACCATATTTCCATCCGAGAGTGCCTCCAGCTTGAGTTATTCCAGAACCGGCGTTGGCACCTAATTGATCTGAAGCATCGGATATTCTGGAGCCCACTTCATTGGAAGAACTTGCGGTGCCCATGTTAGGGTCATATAGTCTGTCGTGAGGTATGATAGCATATCCGCTAGAACCTCCACGTTGCTCCCTAGAGACCCCTAGGGATCCTGCTTCGATCTCAGGTCCATTGGTCGATGCGGACTGCCGTCTGAGATACCCTCCCACTGTGTTGATTGCAGAGCCGGTGGAATCTCTAAAGTCTCTGGCGACATTCGAAATCCTCGAGCCTGCTTCATTAAGGGATCCTGTAATGCCAGAGGTAAAGGCTGATGGAACCATTTTAGGAAAAAGGAAGCTATCACCACCGGTACTTCTAGAGTACTCTCTCCCTCCACTGGTAGGTAAATGTCCATAGCGTTTATACGCCTCTCCAAATCCAGGCTGCTGCCCAAAGATACGTCTAGCTCCAGTCACTTGAGAATCACTCGTATCACCTAGGTGTATGGCTGGTTGGGAAGTTCCGTCACCTTTTTCAGTGACGGACCCTGCGTTACCAATGGTATAGTCATTTGTTGAACTTTTGGGAGCGAAAACTTCATGGCCACTGTTTTCTCCTGACAGTTTTTTCCAGCTACCAGCAGTAACACCTTCGAGTTCAGGTACTCCTCCTTGGCCGTTGAACAAACGAAGGCGGGGCTGGCGAAGGTCCGAACTCCTAAATTCTCCTAGGCGTCTTCCAGGTCTGTAGAAGCGGGTAGTTCCAATGGGTAATTCCGGTCTTTCAATCTTAGGACTGGGCGAAGAATTTATTGGAGAATACTCGTATGCAGTATTACGTTCAGTCGGTATTTTCCTACTATCAGCACTAAAGCCTCCTTCGGATCTAGTTTTATAGTCAGAATTTTTTGGCCATTCAATGGCGCCTCCAATTCTTGTGACTGGTGAACTGCCAGAACCGGCTCTACGGTTAGAAAAATCTGAGACTTTGGAGACCGCTATACTAGGTGACATTGGGGGGCCAATGCCAATTTCATAGTTTGGCATTTTGGGATAACGTGAGCCATAATTAGCAATATTTCCAGACAGTACTGGTTGAAGCCGCCTCCTCTCACTAGCAGTAGGGAAGCCTCCGTCATGTTGAGCTGTTCCGTCCAAGGCGGGCTGAAATTTCATGGTGCTTGCGGCTTCGGCGAATCCGGGGCTGGCTAATTCTCCCATGTATCCTGGATGGGAGAAGATTCTGTCTCGCGCATCACTTGGTGATCCCCTGGTGCCGAGGTTGCCATGTCCTACACTATCAGACGGAAAGTTGTACCCGCCTCTGGTAGCGGAAGACCTTATCGAGCTAGCAAGGATACTTCCGGTGGATTGAGGTACCTCGTGTAAGCCGCCCACCGTCGCAAGCGGGCCCACAATGGCAGCGTTTCCTGAGTTAGGGGAACCTTCGAAGTATGCAGAAGAATGATATGTCTTTGAGGCAGCAGGTGGTTTTGAGGTGCCAATAGTATAATAATATGGTGGTCTTCCAAGCACCCGAGATCCATACTGGCCAGCACTTTCAAGCTGTCTTCTCACATTACTAGCAGGGAAGCCTCCTGAATGTTGACGTGTTTCACCTAAGCCGAAACGTCGCCCAACAGTGCCGCGAGGTTCAGTAATTCCAGATACACCAGAACCTCCTATGCGTTCCGAAGAGCGGAATATACCGGACCCTGCTTTTATAGGTGCTCCTGTGCTGCTGATGGAAAAGTCGGATGGTAGACTTGTAGGCAGGAAGGAGCCGTAATCTCCGGCCCTTACAGCAGATTGAGGTGCCTTGCTTAAGCTGGGCACCTCTGCCAGCCTGTCTACACCTCCAGCATTCCCGGAACTTGGAGATGTTTCAATCTGTACGAGAGGAAGCGAGGTCTTAAAGTCTGCAGGTGATTCAGAGCTGCCAACGGTAAAACGGAATGGCTGTCCTTCAAGGACGTGAGGTCTATACTGACCGCTATTTCCAACCTGTGTCCTTGCGTTACTAGCAAGGGAACCTCCTGCACCTTCACGGTAACCGGATGAGCGCATAGGTAGCCCAAGAGTACCGCCAGCACTAACTATTCCAGATCCACCAAAACCTCCTAAGCGTTTAGAAGAGTGGAAGACATTTGAACCCGCTCCTATAGGTGCACCTGTATTGCTAATGGAAAAGCCAGACGGCAGACTTGTATCGATGAAAGAGCCGTACGCTCCGGTCCGCGGGGAAGATGGAAGTGGCCCGTTTAAGCCGGCAACGTTTGCCAGCGCGCCTACAGCTCGAGCGTTTCCAGAACTAGGGGAAGTTTCAATGTGTGCAGGAGGAAGCGGAGATACAGGGGAGTTTGAGGTGCCAATGGTAAAACGAACTGGTTTTGTTTCAAGGACTTCAGGTCTATAAAGACCGCTATTTGCAAGCTGTATTCTTCCGCTACCAGCAGGGGAACCACCTGCATTCTCACGTGAATTGCGTGAGTTTAGAGGTTGCGCAAGAGTACCGCCAGCTCCAACAATTCTAGATCTGAGAAAATCTCCTAACTGTCTGGAAGAGTGGACATAGGAACCCGCTCCTACGGGTTGACCTGGGTTGGTAAATGAAAAGCCGGATGGTAGATTTGTATCGATGAAGGAGCCATACGCTCCGGTCCGTGGGGTAGATGGAGGTGGCCCGTTTAAGCCGGCAACGTTCGGCAGTGCGCCTACAGCTCGAGTGTTTCCAGAACTAGAAGAAGCTTTAAAGGGTACAGAAGGAAGCGGAGCTAGAGGGAAGTTTGAGGTGCCAACGGTAAAACGAGATAGTTTTGTTTCAAGGACTTGAGGTCTATAAAGACCGCTATTTTGCAGCTGTGTTCTTGCGCTACTAGCAGAGGAACCTGCGGCGCGTTCACGGTAATCGCGTGAGCCTAACGTTTGCGCAAGAGTACTACCAGATTCAACAATTCGAGATCCGGCAAAACTTCCTAACCGTTCGGAAGAGCGGAATATATCGGATCCCACTCCTATAGGAGCTCCTGTGCTGCTAATTGAAAATCCGGACGGTAAACTCGTATCGATAAAGGAGCCATAAGCGACGTTGTTTCGAAACTGTCTTCTCGCATTTCCACCAGGCAAGCTTTCGGATTCAGTTGCTACGTTCAAGAGGGGCTGCTGGCTAAAGGTTCTTTTAGACCCAGGGAAGTGATGATTGCCAGAAGCGCCTGATGATGGTCCTGCAGAACCACCTAACGCTGCAGTTTCTGAGACGTGAGCGTTAAATCCAGAAGGAAGATTTTGATAGCTGATAGGGCCGCGCCTTCCATTAATTTGAAGCGTTCCTCCCGTGCTACTACTAGGAAAACGTCCGGATGCGGGTGCTTCAGCCAAACTGGAATGCTCTCGAAGGGCGCCTCTAGCTATCGTGATTGTGGGACTGGCTTTGCCACCTAAGTATCCGGAAATATGGCTGATTTTGAAAGCCCCTTCATTTGGTAATATTGTTGGGCTTAGAGTAAAACCAGATGGTTTACTTTCATGGAATGAGTGGTACTTGCCGGAGCGTTCAGGCTGTCTGCTTGCCCTACCAACAGGCATGCCTCTTGCTCTTCCATGTTTGGTCTGCAAGTT
Organism: Dermacentor variabilis; assembly: GCF_050947875.1. Classification (NCBI taxonomy): domain Eukaryota; kingdom Metazoa; phylum Arthropoda; class Arachnida; order Ixodida; family Ixodidae; genus Dermacentor; species Dermacentor variabilis. The sequence continues at coordinate 121,319,362 of NC_134573.1, forward strand.
GGGGTGGCTTCCTTCAGTGTGTCTAACAGAGACGACTGAACTAGTGGGACCCCGTGTGCCTTTCAGTGGATTAGAGGTCTTGGTGTGTACTGCACTAGCTGATTCTGCAGCGCCATCGGCAAAACCGTTTGGTTGCTTTAAAGGAAGAAGGAAGTTAGGCCCACTGTTACTTCCAAAATGCCTTCTCGAGTTGCGAGCATGGAGGTCTTTCGCGGATTCATATGCGTTTCCGAAGATAGGCTGACGTCGGAGCGCGGCACCAGTTTCAGCGACTCTCTTATCAACGATGCCAAAAAAGTTCCCGGAAGAATGGGAGCTTCCGGAACCTCGGGCTGCAGGTGTTTCTGATGTTCCAAGTGGGGTGCTATTTCGTGTGATTTTGGTGGCGGAGAAGCCGTTGTGACCACCTCTTTGAGAACCTGCTTTCGTCTTGCCAGCAAGTAAATTTCCCGCAGATTCAGCTTTGCTCAAGCTAGGCGAATTGCCAGCTGTAGCCGTTCTAATTCCCGTAGTATTTCCTGGTGCTAGAGATGGATAGTGAATTCCAGAGCCCCCTTCACTGGGTGATATTACAATACCAACTAAAGAGTCAGACCCTTTGTTCTCACGGATAGATGTGTTGTACACACTTGGTACTTCCGGTGGCTTGTTTATGCTACTAGCAGGAATGGTTCCTTCGAAAACATGTGCTCTCTTCAAGCCAAGATGTCGGCCGAGCGTTCCTACAGTTCCGGGCATGCGTGAACTGGTCGAAGCTTCTAAGTGTCTCGGCGCATGGAACGTCGTAGAGCCTACCATAGTGGGTGATTGTGCAGTATTAACAGTTGGGATATGCTGCGATTTAGTATGTGCGGAGTTATGCCCTCTCATACTTCCAGATTGTCGGGTCCCGCTTCCCATAGAAAGAACGACTGCGGAGACCGGTGTTTTGCCTGAGGTGGTGTGACTTCTAAGTACATCGATGTTTTGGGAACTGGCACTCCATCCTAAGGGCTTCTCGTGAATAATGTTTCTTGTTCCTGCTACGCTGTGGGATTCGGCGACAGCATTAGTAGAGCCGGTTGGTTTGGTACTAGAGGCAGAGGATCCTTTCCCTTCTGTATTCTTGACCTGTGTGCTTGCGGTGCCACTTGGAAACACCACCATGGATCCTGCTGGTGTTTGAAATGGAGACGCCTTTCTAGAGGTGCCACCAGGTACGTTTATTGAAGACACGGAACCTACAGGTGGACCTCTGGCCACACCGAGCTTGCCTGCGCCACTACCTCCAACAAGACCACCGGTACCTGCCTCAAGTGGAATATTTTGTTTGTCAGTAAGCTTGCTGACGGGTAGGCCTTCAACGTCGACAGCGTGGGCTGGTGCCAAGGGGGCTGTAACGCTTGGCGGAAGCCACACATTAGCACTGCCATCTCCAAATTCTGTGTCCCCGTACCAGCCACCAACATAATACAAGATGCCACTCTTGGTTCTGCCGCGGGGTCCAGCATTTGTCAGCGACGCTGAAAATAGGAAAATTTTTCTTATTAAAGTCGGCGTTACGATCAAGGTAAATGTGACATTCCTTATCACTCTATAGGTAGTATCATTCGCATAGTAAATTTTCTGCATAGAAAATAACCGAAGCTGTTAGACATCGTTCGTTTACATGTACCATCTCTATTTCCTAACATATTTTGGTCATCCACCACGCTGCGTGGCTTAGTTACTACGGCGCTCTGTTATCTGGCGATGCTGGGTTCAGCTTCGGGTCGTATCCGCCCGTCAATAAAAATTGACCAAAATAAACGCTCATTCTTTTGATGCACTAGAAAACTACGCAACTAAATTTAACCTAAAGCGTCTTTTGCGGCGTTCCTCATAGCGACGATATTGCTTTGAGACTAAGCTCAAGTTAGATTGCTTCACGTCAGAAATTATCCCCATTGACATATTGATTTTTTTTTGTGGGAGTTGATGATTTAGCAGTCATTCGTGTATTGTAGTTTCCAGAAACCTACAATGCCTGTTGGTTCTACGAAACCTTGAAGTAATATTTAAAATTTGCCATATTGAAATAAAAGGACGGTTGCTTCCGAGACATGCCGTGACCGGTGAGGTATGCACTTTACCGCGAATGGGGTGAGTGAGGGGGTTCAAGGGGATGCTGAACAGGGAGCATACTTACACAGAAATTTCGGGGCGGGGGTAGGAAGTCACATGCCGGATGTGCAGCTCCCCACCGTGGCTACGCCACTTGCACGGGGTGACGAGTGGTGAGAGGGGCAGTGTGAAGGGTAATTGATTGGTAATTAACAAAAACCAATAATTTGCTTTTAAGCTTTTCATTTTGGCGGCCTCATCGTGATCAGTAAATTGAAGCGAGCTCTCCGTACAAGCCATATCAGCTTTTCGAGCAAAAAAGAGTGCGATTACCCACGGAACCGCGAAGCAGCTAAATTTGGCTATCAGACCGCGCGAAACAGAAACTGCGAAGTTGCAGCGCGTGCGTAGCCACCCCTTCGAGGGGACGTCCTGGTTACGTCACCCTGCGGCGAGCAGCCAGCCCGTTCTGGCTAACTGCTCGGTCTAGAATAGATGCCTAGCTTAGTCATGTATAGAAACATAAGTATTTTATACGTTCATTGTGGCGTACTGCTGTAACTAAACAGTAGATTAGTTTTTCAGCATAACTTATCACTTCAAAGTTGTGCGAAAGAACGTTAATTGAATCAGAAAGGAACTTACTCTTGAAAGTTTATCGAATTTTGTATATTAAAGCGACGGGTGGCTGATCAGCGTATTGCATAAACAAGCGCTTCTGAATGCTTGCAGCTTTCTAGTGCCAGCAATGTTGTTGCATTGCAGCTTCTACCCAACTTTCACAGCTGCAAATGTTCAACACTTGATCTTCCGCTAACAGAATGCAGGAATAATTGGAAATACAATCGCCGATAAAATTGTTTACCGGTATCTCATCACAACTCTGATACTGATGCTCCTAGGTCATTTAGGGTCAATTAAATATACAGAGCAGTTTAGGAGGATCAGAATGATTATTATCCTTCAAAATAACAGGAGGCAATAAATGCTGTCATAAAGGTTTAGTGCTCTCTTCATACTTGGAAGGGCCTCTGACTTTTTCTTATTCGCTTTGCCCCTGAATTAGTTTGTTTAGCTTTTATGCTAATGTTTAAAAGCTGTAGATGCAGCAGTAGAGGCAAATGGAATCAGCGGCTTTAACTCTGCGGCTAAAAGTACTGGTAATGTAGCGCCTTTACTCTTTCTTGATCCCTCTTTCGCGCTAATCAATGTGTAGTACATTTCAGTACCAGCGTAATTATACTGTGGTGCGCTTTCTGGTCCCCGCCTAAAGGCTCCAGGATGTCGGCCATAGTTTACCGTTTAGTTTAAAATGAGGAAAATTAGTGTCAAAGGCAAGCTAAACAGCTCAAGAACAGAACAGAAATGAGCAGACGACGCACTGTAGCACAGCAGCACCTCGCTCGTACTGCATTTGCACCCAGTGCGCGTTACCTTGAAGCGTTGGAAACCGCGCAAATGACCACTCTTCTAGAGGGTAAAAGGCTGATTGCCTAATGGAGCCGCGTCTCCCGAAATAAGACAACTTTGGGCTCGCGAGAGACGCCCTGATGGAACGGGAGGGCGAATGCTACATTGCGTGAAGAATTTGACTAGCCTGGCTTACATATTGACGCGTGTATTGTACATCTTTCTCCGGTGACAGCTTTTCAACGGCTTAAACGTTATCATCGGCTGAGGACACGCCTGCATGTATCAGAAGTTTCTCAAATGTTATCGATGGCTTTACCGTTGTCTGTTGTCACCGAACCTTGTGCAATCGATTGTATGCGCGGCGCGAATTGTGTAGTACTTTCTACAAGACACGCGGTTACCAGTGATTACGCGGGAGCCTTTAACACGTCATGTATAAAGGCCGACGCGCTTGAACCCCTAATCATATTTCAAGGATCTCCGAATATGGTCGCAGCTCTCGTTGTACCTTGAGTGTAGCCTGTTTTTTGTAGGCACAGATTCGCCCGATAAAGCGTGAGTTTCATGATTCAAGGTTTTACTACTGTGTTCTTCACAGTCAGGGCAACGAGATATTTGGAGAAGGTGATTCGCGTTCATGCACCGGACGCTCCCGCAAAGCCCTGAAGCAAGCCCGATACACGAAGCTAACACGAACGCCGTCCTGGACCATCGAGATAGCCTCAGACTACGAAACCAGCCCCCGGAGTATGGACATCTTCCCCAGAAAAGCAGGAAGTGCACGATCATGACAGCACTAACAATGACAGCCCCAGTTCCGCTTACACCGATCGTGTTGCAGCGCCCCAGCGAGCCACGGACGTTCCCCAAAACAACATTTGAGGGCCAGGAAAGTTCGCTGGAGACGTATGAAAGGGTCTACGTTTAACAACTGGAACAGCGAGGAGAAGCGCCATGCCACTAGACGCCATGGTTGGAGAAGAGAGAAACTTGCTTCTGGGACTTGTTTCGCCGCGGCTGCCTACAGACCTTAACAACAGTCGTGCACACAGAGCGAGCCCAAGCTCTGCTTTTGCTCGAATCAGTTGTGCGCGAATAACTGCAAATAATGTTTTCAGCCTGGCAGCCCCAGGTTTTAATGGTTGTTGATATTGCCCGGGATGAAATCAAGCAGTCGCTAGAAGCCCCAGAGTCATTCCAGCGTCAGCCTGACGCAATCAGCTGCGCAGCTGTCGCTTTCCGTTAGGTCCCTACTTCGCGCCCGCGCCCGGCCATGCCCCATTTCCGTCGCCAGCCACCAGCACCACCACTGCCACCGTCAGCACGTCCACCCGTCACCCCGCGCAGCGTTGTAAGGAAGACTGACGTTTGGCGCGCGCCTCAACACCGTCCGCTCTGCTGTCGCTACGGGGAAGCGGGCTACGTGTACAGCCGGTGCTCTTACGGAAACTTGGTACTACGAGGGTTTGCCGCGCAGTACTTTGCCGCCACTCAGAAGCCCTGAACGACCATACCTTTCGTTGTCGCCAAGCCCCTGTTGTCTGTCGCCGCAATGCGAAGAGTACACTGGCCTATCCCATGGCTGGTGCATTAGCCCCTACACGGAAAACTAAAAGCAGCAACCGATGAAGGGCGGGTTGCCATACGACGAAATGCTGAGGACCCTCCGCCGCCAACAACGACGCTTCAAGATCTATCTCGACGGCGTAGCAACGACACGTCGCCATCCCGACGAAGCTTCGGACCGAAGAATGCAACGACTAAAGATAAGTTGACGACGTTATGTCCGCAGTTAAACGTGACGCAGAGTGATCCGACACCAAAACCTAACTGCAACGCAAGGCCAAGAACTACTGACCTTGATGTTCTGACTGATGGGCAAAACGCGAATGCTCTAGTCCACAAAGGAGCCTACTATACTGTTCTCAGTGGATACTTGGCCAGCAAGTTGAGGGAAGCCAGGATTGTTTGGGAACACCCTCAAATCAGGAAACCTGGAGGACACCTCATACCTCCGACCGAAATTTGCATGGCAAAAGTTGCAGTTCATGACCGGACTTATCCTGCGAAATTCGCTATCCTGCAACAGTGCTCACAGGACGTCATTCTCGTCATGGACTTCCTGAGTTACTACAGCGCAGTCGTCGACTTGAAGTCCAAGTCGGTAATTCTGCCCACAGATCAAGGGATACCGCTGGGGAGGACTTTCAGTCTTCGCGCCCTAACTGTAATTAGAGATCAAGTGAGGATCCCACCTCGCGCCAGCATCACGATTTCCCTCACTGCAGAAGCTGCCGCAGGCATCGAAGCCATCATTGAGAACGAGCAACAGCTGCTGCTTGATCGTGAAATCGGCGTTGCAAGGGGTATCATCTAGTTACGCCGAGAAAACAAAACACAAGTAATGGTGACGAACTGCAGCCAATAATACATGCAGCTGGACAAGGGCACAAAGATAGCATACATGGAATAAGTTACAGCAGTCAGCGATGCACTTGCGCTCTCGGATTCCGCCGAAGCCATAACGACGGTGCGTGCTGTTGAAGCACTTTTCGATAGTAATCCGCATCCTCCCAGCCATAAGCAAGAAAAGTTTACGGGATGCCTCCATCAATATAAAAACTGTATATTGTCATCAAGGATGCAACAAGCAACAGTTGCGAAGCTTCGTATAATAATCGAAGGATGTGCTCGACCAAACCGCTAGAGCCCCTACCAAGTTTTGACGCCAGAACATGACGCTTCAAGATGACAAGTCAACGAAATGCGGCACAACAACATCATCCAGCCGTCCAAAGCTAGTGGGTGTCTCCTGTAGTCATGGTGAAGAAAAAGAAGGAAGTCTGCGCTTCTGCGTCGGTTACCGTCGCCTGAACGAAATTGCGAACAAGGCCGTATAACCCCTCCCATAGATAGAAGACGCGTTTTACCGGCTCTGAAGCGCAAAGTATCCTTTGTCGATGGACCTCAAGACGGGCTACTGGCAAAGCGAAGTCGACGAGATGGATAACGAGAAGACCGATTGTATCATGCCAGACTGTTTCTTTGAGTTCAAGGGCATGTTATTTGGTCTTTACTGGGCACCTGCAACTTTCAAGCATGTAATGGACACAATATTGACTGGCTTGAATTGGCAGACCTGTTCGGTCTACCTTGATGACGTCGTCGTCTTTGCCTCATACTTCGTCGATCGCCTTAAGTGCCTTGCAAGAGTACTTGAGGTCATCAAGTCATCTCGGCTGACCCTGAAGCCGAAGAAATGCCGCTTCGCTTACGAAGTACTTCTGTTCCTAGGTCACGTCATCAGCACGTGAGGAGTTTTTTCTGATCCGCAAAAAACCGCGGCCATTACGAACTTTCCGCAGCCCCTCGACAAGAAGTCAGCGTGCAGGTTTCTTTGTGTGTTTATTATAGGCGCGTTGTCAAGACTGCTCTCACGTCATCGCGCCTCTGACTCTTGTTACGAAATCGGACGTCGAGTTCAAGGGCAAGTAGGGAACACCGTATGTCGAGGCATTTGAAGAGATAAAACGACGCCTACAGTTACCACTAGGACTCACCCACTTCGAAGAAGACGCAAATAGTGATACCCACACCGACGCAAGCAGCGTAGGCCTCGGTCCTTACCTACTCTGGAGGAAACACGGTCTTGAGAGGGGAATATCTTACATTAGGCGGGCGTTGTCGAAAGTGGCAGCCAATTACTCAAGGACTGAAAAAGAATGCCTTGCCATAATTTGGGCTACGCTGAAATTTCGTTCTTACCTATACGCCAGTCTATTCAAAATCGTAAGCGCCCATCACTCTTTGTGTGGGCGAGCTAAATTAAAGGACCCTTGAGGACGTCCAGCATGGTGGAGCCTTTGACTGCAAGAATTCAATATTACTGTGATATACAAGTGCGGACGAAAACAATCTGATGCCAACTCCTTCTCCCGAGCTCCCATTGACCCGCCACCGCAAGACGACCAGGACGACGACTCTTTTATGAGAACAATAAGTGCTGATGAGTTCGCCGATCAGCAGCGAGCTGACCCGGAGCTAAGAAGCCTTGTCGACGTCTTGGAAGGGAAGCCCGACTTTGCCACAAGGGCATTAATGCGCGGATTGTCCTCGTTTTCGTTGGAAAACGGGGTCCACGTATCAGAAAACTTCTCGGCAATCTGCGCCAATTACCTTCTCGTTGTCCCTCCAGTGCTGCGGGCAGTGGTCCTACACGTCCTTCATGACGACCCAATGGCAGGGGATCTCCACTTTTCGCGTACGCTGGCGAAGATTTAGAAGTATTACTGGCCATCCCTGAAATCCGACGTTGTCACCCATTGCGGCAAGACGTGCCGAGACTGCCAGCGACGAAAGACACCATCGGGAAATCTAGCGGAATTGCTACAGCCCATCGAGCCTCGTTTCACCGTTTCAGCAACCGTTTCAGCAGATCGGTATGTATTTGTTAGGGCCCTTTCCGACGTCAATATGTGTAAACAAGTGGATCTTCGTGGCCACCTTACCAGCTACGCGGAAACGAAGGCCCTGCCCAAAAGTAGGGCTGTGTAAGTAGCGAAATTCGTCGAGAACTCCCTGGCTACGACATGGTGCGCCAGAAGTCCTCATCACCGACGGAGGAATGGCTTTTACTGCGGACCTTACGCAGGCCATCATGCAGTTTAGAATTCCCCGGAGGACAATGACCTACAACCCACCGATGAATGGTCTAACGCAATGCCTGAACAATACGCTCGTCGACTTGTTTGCGACGTACATCGAACACAGGACGTGGGTTGCCGTCCTTCCGTGCGTACCCTTCGCTTACAGCACGGCTGTGCAAGAAACAACGCAGATCACGCCGTTCAAGCTGGTTTATGGAAGGGACCCTAGGATGACTCTCGGTGCCATGCTGCCGCACGTCACCGATGAAGACAACCTCGACATCCTGTCATCCCGCCTGTCAGCAGCACGCCGAAGAACCACAATTCGCCCGCCTGCGCATCAAGAACCAGCAAAGGTTTGACAGCTGACACAATATTCGATGACTCTACATGGAGCATCAAATGTGCGACCGCTGCTGGATTTGGACCCAGATACGTCGACGACGACATAGAAACGTTTACTACACTGTTTCGGGTCCTGCAAGACTTTCCGATATATTGGCACAGATGACTATGAGTTCGTGCCAGACGGTATTTCGCAATTACAGCGGTGCTGCACACGACCTGAAATCGTCAACGTAGTGGGTCTGAAGCACTTCTACGCCCGCTGACGAATTTTGAGACTTTGTCTCTTAGTTGCTTTTTTGTTTAGTACGGGTAATTCTGTTTTTCGCTTTTGTTGTGTTGGGCTGCTAAGCACGAGATCACGGGATCAAATCCCACGCACCGCGGCCGCATTTCGATCAGGGCTGAATGTGAATGCGAAAACACCCGTGTACTTAGATTCAGGTGCACATTAAAAAAGCCTTAGGTGGCCCAAATTATTCCCGAGACCCTTCTACGGCATGCCTCATAATTAGATCGTGGCCCTGGCACGTAAAACCGCAGAACTTATTTTTCTTGTTGAATTTAGGTATCAGCATAGGAACGATGCCTTTCAAGAGGAGGGCACTGACACGAGTACTTGTTCAACTTTCTCCGGGGACCGCTCTTCACCGGCTCCCAAACCGCGAAGGGTATCGCTAGGCGCAGGAAGCGCAGGCATGTATCGGAATTGTCTCGAATGTTATCGATGATTCCCTCCATTGTCTGTTGTCACCGAACCTTGTTTAATCTGACTGTATGCGCTACGCGAATGTGCAGTACTTTCCAGAAAGCGCGCGAGCGCAACTGATTACACTTTAACCTTCGACGAATCGTGTATAAAATCTGGCGTCAAGCTGAAGTGGGAAACACCGCAAGTCGGCAACACTAGCTCTTCAAACATTTGCCGCTATACATTATACAAGCGCTGTTCTGTTGGTCTAGTTAACCGACCAGCGTTTCTCCTTTATTTTGTTGCTCTTTATATCTCATTGTGAACATGTGATGCGATGACAGCGAAGAGTAAATGGAGCTTAAGACCTCGTTCTCAGTAGCTGAACGTTATAGCCGCTTCGTGACCACGGCACTTTGCGTGTCCCACAATACTAACCTGTTATTACTCCTGCTTACGTATAACACAGATGAATACCATTCTATGGCAGGTGTTCTTGAAGTGCAATACCGAGGATAAGTTCCACAGGTGGCAGCGACAATAAGTGGCAATAGCAGAAGAAAAGCACTAAATTCAACGCGGAGGGTACAACTATTGTTCTGCGCGCTGAGATTTCTGTGTCCTGCTGCTAGTTCACTAAGCTTGTTTCAGAGCTTTCAGCGACGCTGAGACTGAACTGAGCAAGGGAGTACTGTGCAACAGCGAGGTATAGTTAGCAGCGATCGTAGTTAGTTTAAAGTTGTAAAACGTCGCGAGTTTAGCATGAGTTTAGTTTGATCCAACCGGAATGAAGAAATGGTGCTTTACACGCCTCAGTTGCATTTTATTCGGGTGCAGATGGTGGGAAACCCCATTTTACCACGCGGAAAGTCGCCGAGAATTGCGTTATTCACCAGCGATGAAACTTTCGCATGAGTTCAATATAATGAAATCTCACCTGTGCATAGGAGGAAGAGAGAAATGATGGACTTCATAAAATGGCAACGTTGCGCTCGTCGTTTCAACCCAGGCGACTAGCAAAAGTACAAACTTTCACACAACGGTGGAACTTCGCATTGCCTCTGACGGCAGTGTCGTAGGAGGACAATAGCCAAAGAGAACAGTTCGTTCTTATTGCACAGACCCGTTTGCAAAGTATCTCTCCTTTACGTACGGAAGAAAATGAATAATAGAGCATGTATTCTTTGCGCTGCGGTACACTATCGGTGCTGCGGGTGTCGAAGAACCCGCACTAAAAACGAGTTTCGCGCTCAGTTTAGTGCACAGCTCTTGGCACTACTTGTACGAACGCAACGAAAGAAATGATACGTCATCTTAAATGGAGTGCATGTACAGCTATTATTAAAGAAATAGAAAAAAATGAGCTGCCCTGTTAGGCGTGTACTGTAAAGACGTTGAACTTAAGGTGCGCCACTGTCTTTAGCTACCATTAGCTGAACGTTGAACCGGATGGCAGCTATTTTAGATGTGTGCCTCTTGCTTACGGCGCTATTGTTCAGCGCGCGCGGCTAGGTATTGGAGTAACAACATTAATGTATTCCGAAACCTGTACAGTTTGAAACTGTATGCCGGCTGGGCAATTCTGCATATAATATATTTACAGCCGCACTGTGTCTCCACGGTGCTCTGAAGCGTCACTGGTGATGTCGAACGCGCACTGCGGATGCAAAGGCTTGCAGCTGGACCACAACTAGCATCTGTAACTCAGTGGTTGCGGCAAGCCAAGAAAATACAAAACTGTTGTGGTGTATGCGCCAGAAAGACAATACGATTAGGAGGCACGCCGTAGTCAAGGACTCGACATTAATTTTGACCACCTGTGGTTCTTTAAACGGCACCCAATGCGTAATAAACGGGTGCTTTTTCATTTCGCCGCCATCGCGGCCACGATTTGACCCCTTGACCTCAGGCTTAACAGAGCAACGCCAAACCCACTAAACAACTACGGCGGGTGGCAAGCCGAGAATCGTCAGCAATGCTTGGCCGGTGGCAACAAATGCCTTGCGATTGTGTCCGCTGACATATGCTTTTATCACGTTCCCTTCCTGTAGATCATCGAATTTGCACTAGGAACATTTACCAGTACGCTGATAAGTTAACGGGAAGGGGGACAGGGAGGGTAGTGGTCACACGAGCGCTTTCGCTGAATTACGGCTTTTGTTCGTTATTCGCACTTAGAAAATTAGTAAAAAATTACTACCCGCGCCATGAACAAACCCTTTAAGGTATAATTTACAAGTTGTTGACTACTTTTTTCATCACCAGAATATATTTGCGCTGATAATTCTTCACAGAGGAAGTACTCTCTTGGACACCATTAATCATCTAAACTTAGTCCACTGTCAATAGAGCCAACTTCTGCTGGTAGGTTTTCTAATATCCTCGTTCGGTATAACTATCTCTTGCCATCGAATGCGTTTTGTTTGAACAAACGTGGTGTAATAGGTCACATGTTTTATTCATTCATTACACTCCGTCACCTGTGGCATTCTGCATCTTTATGTGATCTGTTTAATACCTATTGACGCTTGATATCTGATGTGTACTGAAGTGTTTCCGATTCTACTTTTTACAGCGCATTTCCTGGGCTTGCTATGCATAGGTCATTGCAAAAAGCGTCGTTTTTTTTATGTTGCTTCAAGTTTGCCATATCTTTTTTAGATAACCAGGAAGGTATAATGGTCTTCGAAATACCTCGCGACGGCTTCTCTCTTATGATGGAGGTTTCCCGGGACTGCTTGGCCTAAGTAGCAGCACCTATTCACTGTACGGGCAATCTCGACACCAATCGCCAAGCTTTTGAACATTAGTATTCTCCACATTAAACCTGCACTGCACAACCAGGCCGACGTTTCCGTATCCCTAGGCTGAAGTAGAATTTTGCCGAGTCTGAGCTCGAGTGAGCGGCCCTAATCAAAAACTATAATTTATGATCAGTCTGAGGGCGTTCAAATTATTTTGGAGACCTGTGAGTAACAGTTCTGGGAGGCCTTTTTTCTTGGAATTAAAATAAGCTCCGAAAATGATTATGGTGATGTAGGTCATGGTGTGCTAGATTAAAATCTGCGCTTGCTGTTAGATAAACATTTGACCACTAGTTGCCTCATCGACGGCTCCCGCGAAAGTGCTCCGCTTCCAACGGTCAACGCTAGGGGAGATTTTTGCACTTGCACCAGCCATTTGTCGATGAAGCAGCTCTTGTCCGAATTGTTTGCTTCGCGCCACTAGCCGAGCTTTGTTTATCGAGGCATGCGACGATCACCATTGTATCACCGTCACGGAGAACAAACGTGGAGGTTGTGCCGTGGTTCGGCGAATTCTAAACGCGATAGACTAGCACCGTGTGCAGTCGATTCGCACGCTTTCTACAAGGAGTGCAAAAATAGATTTCAAGAAAAAAATCTCGTAAGGAGATTATGTATTCCAAAAGAAAAAAAATCTCGGTCAGAGAGGCTGAGCACACGTGCACGAAACAAGCACTTCTGGGAAGAGCTGATTGCAGTCCGTAAATGGTTGCTACAAGAGCAAAGGGTTGCTCTAGCGGTGCCCGTGGAAGTAAGCTCTCCTTCGCCTGATGGTGAAAGGCGCATCTCACGGCTAGTCTTGTGACAATGCGCAAGACTAGGAACGCCTTTGCGGACTTCGTGACAATGCCCAGAGAAATAGTTCGTGTGTACGTGCGTGTGTGTGCTTAGTTCTTTTCCCTTTTTTTATCCTTCTTTCTTTCTAACCTACTACATCATTTTGCCCCTCCCCCAGTACAGGGTAGCCAACCGGAGATAATCTCTGGTTAACCTCCCTGTCTTTCCTTTGCCTTTCTTTCTCTCTCTCTCTACCCCAGATTACTTTTGCGCATGCGTTGTCGTGCTCGCTGTCACCGCTACAACAGCAGTTGAGCCGCCGCTCGCGTGCTCCGTTTACTTTGTGGGGCACCTGCACATGGGCAAGGCGTGGAAGAGACGTCTATGAATCTTGTTCCACAATGACTACCTGGGCCTCGTCACAATTCCCTCTGGAACTCCCTGGGAAGCTGGCACAATGCTCTTTGGACGGCTGGAATGACGCCCGAGCTCTCTCTCTCTCTCTCTCTCTCTCTCTCTCTCTCTCTCTCTCTCTCTCTCACACACACACACACACACACACACACACACACACACACACACACACACACACACACACACACACACACACACACACACACACACACACACACACACACACACACACACACACACACACACACACACACACACACACACACACACACACACACACACACACACACACACACACACACACACGCGCGAAGAAAACCATGCCCAATTCATTTGAAAAGAGAATAATAACACTTTGTTTTCATTGATTAAATTCGGAGGATTTCGATAGAATTCGTCACGACATACTCTATGCAAAATTAGGTGGCTATGGTTTTCGGGGAACTACCCCAAACATATTGAAGTCATATTTATCGCAAAGGAAACAATACGTAGTTGTGACTGAAAACCGGTCTTTCTTATTAACTATAATATCAGGTGTACCTCAGGGCAGCATATCAGAGACACTAGTGTTTAATATCTATATGAACTATATAAGCGGAATCAACGACTGTGCGAATTTTATAATTTATGCAGATGATACTGGCTTACTTTATTCATGGCATTGATTTTGGTAATCTTATAGATATAGCCACTAATATTGTCCATGATAATTTTATATGGGAAACAGCAAACGCCTTAGTAGTCAACTCTACAAAATAGGAAAGCGGTGTTGTTTGCGCCTGTACAGAAAGCTGACTCCCTTATAGCTTAAGTATGTACCTCGGGTCCGAAAAAATTCAGATTGTGAAAGAAATTGCATCGTTAGGAATAATTTCTAATGAAAATGTAAACTGGGACCATCGATGTGCGGCATATTGTCTAACTTTTGATAATTGCCTAAGTTGAAAATCAAGCTTTTGCTTTACAATGAATTATTCTCCTCTCACATCTCAAGAGATACATTTCAAGAAAATAGAAACAACGTATTCTTGTTACAGAATATAGCAATTCGACGCCCATACAAGTGAATTGTTTAAAAAAAATTAACAGTTTAACAAGTCACCACATACACAGCTTTAACCTCATTGTAACATAGAAGCAAAGCTTGTTATTCAACAATGCTTGCTTTGTTAAATTTAGCAACCTTAGGAAAAATATAGAATTTTGTTTTAATATTAGGCAAACACCTTCCTGGTTTGTGCTTTATTCTAGTATGTGGGTTAAAGAGACGGACACTAGATTCCTGCTTGCCTAAACTCATTAGAACATAAAAACTTTACTATATTTAGCATTTCTAAAAAAGAACGGAAGAAGTTTCTAATTAGAAATAGTGGCACGCAGTGCTTTTTCTACACAATCTGTTACATTACTATATGTTTGACATTTTCGCACAAAACTGACCATATATTTAACGAACAACCTCATACGTTGTTGCTTGGTTGATTTCTGACACGGGACTTCTAAGCATGTGTAGTATTTCTGCTTGTGCATAGTTCTTGTATCTCTTTCTGGCTTTTGAGTGCGTTTCAGTTATATTATATTGTATACGTCTTGGAATTATTTTTTTGTGTTGTATAATTGTTCGCTGTTGAGCAAAGCGTGGTTTTATACATGCTTTTCGCCCCGCAGGGGCGTCTGCGTCAGCAGGCGCTTGGTGCGTTGCGACACCACGTACCCTAGCACACGAGGGTTGGACCCTCCCGCGTGTAGCCCTGCGCAGCTTAGCCGTGTCCGGGGAAAGGGGGTTCCTCGGGATTGAGCCGATGCCGGGTGTTCGGATCTTTAAGGCTCCCCGGTGGAGGCAACACACTTCTTTGGCCTCTGCTTCACGTAGACGGATCCCCCGGACTGACCCACCCGGGGGAAATCGGCAGTCGCCTTTTACTCTCTCTCTCTCCTGAAATCTTCGTCTTTCTTTCTCACTTTTTGACCTTTCCTGTCTTCTTCTCTCTTGAATTTATTTCCTGTCTCCTTGGCGGTAAGGGTCAACCTGGTGTGGCTATCCTACCTTGTTTACACCATATTTGGTTATAGTGACGGCGTACGGTTGGCGTCGTGCAGGTTTGTACAAAAGCTCTGCGGCGTCCCCTGGTTGGGATCCGTGGTGGGTGGTCGGCGCTGTTGCCGAACATACACATTTTCCTATGGCAACGCAAACATCTGTCGTCTGTGATCGTCGTCTGAAAAGATGCCGCACCGAAGTACCATTTCAATTCTCCTTTGGAAGCAACGTTCCATCTTTCCCCAAATACTATGTAGTCCACAGTGAAAGCAACACGCCTGTTAGAAAGCTCTCTCCATTCCTGGTAGCCAAATGCCTGAAAGATAAAATCGGACCTACATACAAAGCTTCCAAAATGTCTAGCGGTGACCTCCTCCTAGAACTGAATAATAAAGATCAAGCCGAGAAGCTCTCTGAACTTACCAGTATTGGCGACTCAACAGTGACAGTTTCAGTGCACAGAACACTTAATACAAGCAGGGGAGTAATATCTGAAGAAGACTTTATTGGTTTAAGCGATGAGGAACTACTGGAAGGTTTCCAAGAACAAAATGTTACTAAAGTACAAAGAATAGTAATCCGCAGAAACGACCAAGAAATACCCACCGAACACGTTATACTCACCTTCGGAACAAGCGTAATGCCTACCTCACTCGATGCAGGTTATGTCAAAGTCAATGTGAGACCATATATCCTGAACCCCTGACGATGTTTCAAATGCTAAAGGTTTGGACATGCTTCACATGCATGCCGAGGAGAAACAACTTGTGCGAAATGCAGCTCCAGCAATCACTAATCTGACAATTGCACCTGTTCCCCACATTGTGTTAACTGCAAAGGAGATCATCCAGCTTACTCGGGCTCTTGCCCTTGCTGGAAAAAAGAAAAATAGGTAATTGCACTAACTGTCAAACAAAAAAGCTCGTTCTTTGAAACAAGAAAGCGATTGTCGTACCTTTCGCGAAGAAGTTATGCCGTTGTGATGCAGGTGGGGGCAGTGTCACAGAGGCCTCAGGTGTCTTCTGAGCCCGCGCATATTGGTCCCGCAGTGACCCCTCCCGCCCCCGTGGTGGAAGTAGCCGGCGCTGCTCCATCCTCTTCAAAGGCCCTGGCAGACACCAGTCCCTCAGGGGCGTGAGATCAAGCGAACTCCAAGGCCTGAGACACGTGTCTCGGCGCCCAACTCTCGGTCCTCCAGCGCTTCAGAGAGATCGATGGAGGTCGACCCAAAAACCCCGGTGTCATCGACACTGAAGGACAAGCGCTCGCTCGAGCGCGGAAAGAGGGACAAAGTTCCAATAATACTGCTAAATTAAAAAGCGATAAACTGAAGGTTTAAATCTATGTCACCTAACATCTTACATCTTATCCTTTCGTTAGTGCCATTTCTTACGTTTCAATTTCAATATGGCTTTTATTATCCATTGGAATTGTAGAGGTCTCATACACAATCTTGGTGACGTCAAAGACATCATCAACATAATTTCACTAGTTGCAATGTGTCTCCAGGAAACAAATCTCGGCCCAAAAAATAGTCAAATTTTCAAAGGTTTCGCCATTGTCCGAAGGGACCGCGAATGTTCCAGCCGTTTGTCAGGTGGAGTGGCTATAGTCATGCAGGGCGGCACTCCTACCCGAAATGTCCTATTGAATACATCTTTAGAGGCCGTAGCTGTCACCATTCTATATTACAAGACCATCACCATTTACTCACTGTATATTCTACCCCACACCCATTTTACTACTAAACAGAAAATTTAACTGATCAGTCACCAGAACGATTTGTTTTAGTAGGCGATATTAATGCTCATTGTACTCTTCGGGGCAGTGTCAAAACTGACCAAAGAGGACAGCTGGTTGAAGACTTTATTCTATCCAATGATATCTGCCTTTTAAATTGAGGTGCCCCGACCTACTTTTTACCAGCTTTCCGCACTTTTAGTTGTTTAAGTGTATCTTATTGCTCGCCATCCCTTTTTAATGATCTTGGGCAGAAGTTGGGCATGGGTTGCGCTTGACTCCGTGGATTTTTAGATCTGTCGGGCATGCTATGAAATGAGCCCCTCTCACATGTTTCGAAGGAACCGCTTGCCAGCACGTGATTCACTATAAACTGTCAATGCATCCATAGCTTACGGTAAGGCAGCCAACTCGGCTTGGACCAATTCACTCAACAGATAAAAAACGAAAGACAAACTCTGTCTGGGAAAGTTCTTCATGACATTGAGAGGAGGCTCGGCCTGTCTTCTGAATACCTACCTTAGGTGAAAACGATACGTGCGAGGTATTCCACTACGTGGTACATTAAGCTTGTCCGTCTTGTTCCACAGTTCTTGTGGAAGAACATTCTCGTGATTGAGAGCATTAGTGTGAATTGAAACGCTTCCTTACACTGCTTGTCCGTGCAAACGGAAACCTGCACTTATGTAAACGCCCATTAAATCATAAACTCCAGTCGTACATAACGTCATCCAATGTAGTCAACTTTAAACGGTCAATATATCACCGCTTGCGAGAAATAAAATGTGTATAAAGAGCGAAGTAAAAAACGGGCGAGAGCAGAAAACAGTGTTCCCTTCCTCCCGTCTCCTTCCTTGTCGGTCACTTTACAATCACATTGGGCTGGAACGGCCAACGCGTCCAAAATATCGAATGACCAAACAATTACAAGTTACCACCTTGCGAAGCTCGAAGGGTGATGTAACCAATGCAACACCGAAATAGCGCCAGTTGCAAATATCCTATTAATCAGCAGGGAGTACAGTGTGCAATACACATGTCATTTTGGCAGGGTACAGGCGCCACTGGTGAGGAATTTGTTACGAAACCGAAAGTCCCAAGTTAAAATGCTGACCGATAATGGCGCAAGCGTTCTTCGTTCTAAAGAAACCCGTTACGTGCGGACGTGACCGCGCTTCCGTCGCCGTACTTACACAGGCGTGCGGCCTTTAACATGCTGTGGTGTGCTTGCGCCACTTCTCCACTAGAGTAGTTTCATTCTTACTTCATTTCATTTATCCCACCTTAAGGGCCCAAGGATATTACATAAGGTTTGCTGTACATTTGGGGTCGACGTTGCTGTTAAGCAACGTCGACCACAACATATGAAGATGCTAGAGTGAATACAATGTCGTATTATAAAAAAAAGTGTTAGCTTTTTGCAGAAAATCCAGGGCTTGGTGCATGAAGCTATGCCCATATACTGAGGCGTACTACTGTTTGACTGCATGCAGAACGAATCCAAAGTTTATAGCTTCAGTGGGGCTGCCTATAGTGACAGCCTTACGGCTATAATTTAGGCGGGAAGACACCCTCTGAGCAACGCCTCTTATATATATCTCGAGGTCTGCTTACTCTGATGGTGACGTCACCACCGCCGTCGGACGCTCCTTTCAGCTATTTTTATTTTATTTGTACTATTTTTACGAGCTGCGCCTTTTTTTCATTTCTACGTGTCTATTTAACGATGGCCTCTTCGTGATAAGTGTCGTTTCACAGTATAGACTGACACGTTGAACAGACCTAGCTCTATATCTAGCTAATCATAGGCAAGGGTACTTTCGAGGGCAAGTGTAGTACCTAGTGGAAAAAAATACAAATGCTTCAGTTATCATCATCGGATGCAGAAATTTAAAGGCTGGCTTTTACACCGAAGCTGTTAGCCTCTATTTAGTCGGGAGTTTTCTTCACGTGCTCATTCAAAAACCGCCAGGTACAGAAGCGGTTTGCGGCTTAGCTACCGCTTAACATAATTAGATTTTGTCTGCCATTAAAATTACAATCCAACGCTATTATGTCTGTGGGTTATGCGTAAGTCTTTACGAATCTTCTGACACAGTTTACTTTGAGAAATTCAATTAGTTCAACAGCGTACTTGCGCCAGGTCGAGGGCCCAAGAACGGCAGCTGGTTGGCTTTCTGTTTGAGTTTCCGCATAACAGAATTATGTTTTCTTGTATATTTGAATTACAATCCGATGGTATCATGTCCGCAGGTTGTGTGTTAATGGTACATGACTAATTTTCTGAGGCATTTTAATTTGAGAAATTCAATTACTGCAATACCGCATAACTTGATGCAAAGCGCAACATAGCATGTAGACAACAGAAGGGAACGAAGATGCAGCGGTGCTAACAATTGAATTTTTATTGCACATGGTTGCCCCATATATACTACAGTACAACATAAAGAAAAAAGGCCGTCGTCGGAACATAGATTTGCTTTCGGCAAAATCATCAACCATAGGCCGCTACCGCGAAAGGAATAAGCTTTCTTTTTTTGGGCAATGAGATAGATGGGTAACTCACAGAGTTATCGTTTCTGATCATTTCAAGCCTTAACTCAGTGAGTTGCCCATCTGCTTACTAATTTGCTCTCGCAATTCATGCTTCGCCTTTCGGGCGAAATTGCGACTTTCTTTATAGATCCACGTTTATTCGAGGTATAAGTTTATTTATACATTCGTTTTTCTATTTCGCAATATAGTGCGGTAAAGAATTTGAGACCAAATCACCGCACCGACTAGCAGTGGGCTAGTGCTGTCAGCGCCTTCGCAGAAGGAAGGGCAGTATCAGAACGCTGGCATGATGAGCGGCAACGAAGCCAGCTATGGAAGACGACAATGACGAACGCGTGAGCACTGGCACGAGCGCGTTCGCGCAGTACGCCGACGGGTGCCCACGAGCCAGCTGTGGTAGAAGATGGCGATAAGTGCTTGAGCAGTTGCAATCCCCCATTGTGGGATGCGCCGCCGCCGCCGCCGCCGCCGCCACCACCACCACCACCACCACCACCACCACCACCACCACCACGACGCCCCTTCGTGGTGGTGGTGCACAGCAACGACAGCAACAACAACGACAGCAACAGCAACAGCAACAACGACAGCAACAGCAACAACGACGACGACGGCAAGAACAAGAGCCATTGCTAAAGGAGGAGGAGGAAATAACTTTATTGCGTGTCCTGCGAGTTGGTGGGGAGGGCCAAAGGCCCCGCCTATGCGACGGCCAGGGGTTCGTGGGTCTTGGCGGCATCCCCGGCCCGCTGGACAGCCCATAGTTGTTTCTCCAGGGCGGGGCTGAGCAGCGTGGTTTCCCAGCGCGTGCGAATGCTGTTGCTAGAGGCCACGTTCTCGTTATTCTTATGTATCCCCCGGCATTCCCATAATATATGCTCCAGAGTGGCTCTGGATTCACAGTGTTGCATTCGTCCGTTTGATATATATCCAAATATATGATGTGCAAGAGCGCCGGATTCGGATACACCCTAGTCTGTAACTGCCGCCATGCGACAGACTGCTTTTTTGTCGATTTTGGGTGAGGTGCTCGACTAAAGAACACCTGTTCTTTAGTCGACCAAGTGCACCGATTACTCACTAAAATAATTTCGTAGCAAACAAATGGGGCTAGTTCTTAACGTTCTTAGCTTTTGACTCTATTCAGCAACCTAGTTTAAC
Organism: Dermacentor variabilis; assembly: GCF_050947875.1. Lineage (NCBI taxonomy): Eukaryota > Metazoa > Arthropoda > Arachnida > Ixodida > Ixodidae > Dermacentor > Dermacentor variabilis. The sequence continues at coordinate 121,340,035 of NC_134573.1, forward strand.
TCAGAACTGCCAAATTTTTTATTAGATTTGTGCATGTCAAGTGGGAAGAATGCAACATTGTCACGCTCTGACATTTCCCTAGTTCGTACTGACAAGTTTCACGCCCCTCTCCCGATCAAGATATCCCCGTGCCTTACGCTATAATGGTTCCGATGGCGTCAGTAATTTTCCCGCTTTGCTGTCAAACCTGGTGAATATGTTGGCATATTCAAGTTTTTCTTTAGAGTTCATTGGTCTCTCGTGACAAGCATGTGCGACGAGGACAAGGAAGCCCATCAGTTTAGCGATATCTTTCTGAATGGTACACATGGCTACATTTCCCATAACCAGTCCAAACTATGTAAATTTTCCCGTTGGTTGTCTATGCAACTTTGAACTGCTCTAAAGCATAAAGAGTTGGGCCACTGAAAATCCAAAAGGTCCATAACCTAACAAATGGATAGGATAATTTCGCCTCTTGCGGCATGAGGGGGATAACAAGTCTCACGTTAAGTCATTGGAGAACTGCTCTTCTAACCGGCCGGCGGCGCTTTGAAGACACTTCGTCTGCGCGACTCCTGCACGCAGTCGTTTTCTTTTTTTTTGCCGTTCAATTTTCCTCTGAATATGAACTGTCACCTTATAGCACTGTCTACGCTAAACTCTTCTGCAGTAATGTCGTGCTCAGTACTCCTTGATGTTAGCGTTGGGATGTTATGCACGAGGTCGTGGTATCAAATCCTGGCCACGGCGGCCGCATTTCGTTGGAGGTCAAATGCGAAAACGCCTGCGATCTTAGATTTAGGTGCAGGTTAAAGAACCTCACATGATCCAAATTTCCGGGGTCCCCCACTATACGGCGTGCCTCACAATCAGAATGTGGTTTCGGTACGTAAAACCCCATAATTTAATTTCTTGCTCCTTGACGAGAATCTCATAATGGCACTCCGGCTGCTATTATCACATATTACTGCAGTATTATTGTACCTGTCTTGTCAGCAGCCTTTCTTAACTGCCTGAATATTGGCACTTTTTCGTGTGCCTTTTCCGCTTGCATTTATCCTGTATTTAAATCTGGAGCCAAAACAGATGTCATAAACTATTGGCCGATTCCGCTTCTCTGCATAATTTACAAGATTTTCGAATTATTTATTCAAAGTGTATTGTTGTTTAGTGTAAAAAAATTCATATTCTCAATCAGCATGGGTCTGCGCTGCTCCAAATCAGGTTTCCACGCTCGTCACGCAAAGGGGGCAAGTTGACGTTGCGTACTGCGCCCTCAGCAAGACCTTCGACGAAGTACATCCTACTTTACTGCCCGAGAAGCGTGTACATTACGTTGAAGAAGCTATTCTATCTCTACTACACAGCTACCTCGCCGAAAAGTTCTGCTTCGGGAGTGGCAATGATCAATAAAGTTTTTTCTATACGTTGTCTAGTAGTGTGCCTGTTAAGTTATAGGTTAGTAGGTTAGTAGGTGTTAGGTTTGTAGGTTACCTTTTAGGTCTAGTTTTATTCTTTATTTTCATTAATGATATTTGCTCAGGAATCTAGGCGTCTTCATTTGATCTTTACGCTGACATCAAAATATTTAGAGCGGTACAAGGTACGGAGTTCGGCCGCACTAAGCAGTCCGACCTCTCCGTATCCTCTGAATGGTGCCAATTAAAGCAGCTGACGTGGAATTCACCTAAAACCATATCTTTTTTTTGCGAATTCGCGAGTAACTTTAACATCGTCTTCCGTTATTCTTTGAATCCTGGAGTATTTACCTGAGTGGTTGAAAAATGCGTTCTCGATGTATTTTTGATAGTACATTATGCATCTGCAAACACACGAAGGGGCGTAGCATCACGACGCCTGCGCACTGTTGGTTCCATCGGCGAACTTCAAACAAATTTCTGTACCCCCCTTTCGTTCCTCGAGTATTTCATATTTATGTGTCTTCCGTTATTTTAATATGCCTCAATGGGGTGTAATGGCAAAAGTTCAGATACAGCAAAATAGAGTATGCGCAAAAAAAGTGCGTTGGTATATGTAAACATCGTTCTCTGTCTTCGCGTACATAGAGCTTTTCATGTTGGAATAATTGTCCGACACTTTCGTCACTCTTTTATATAATTTTATAATTTTATATAAATTATATAATTTATTGTCCTACACTTTCGTCTCTTTATATATACATCGCTCAAGAAAATAGCACGATTTCGGATAGAATAGCTTTTTATTCCACTTTGGTTTCCACAGAAGACTACGAAGAAACATATTCCCATCAGCGTTCCTGCACTCAACTCTCCACATAATGCAAAGCCTATACAAACGTCATTTTCTGCATGATGATATCTTTCAAAACGTGTTGTCTTCGTTCTGTGCCCAGCTTCGTATTTTCTCATGAGGCTTCTTTTTAGCTGCACTGCCATCAGACTTCCTTTTATTTTTTTGGCTCCTTTCATAGAAAAATTATGTGCTCCTGTTAAGCAAGCGTTCTTGCTGTATTGTTACTAATTGTGAAGCTCCTTTTCCAGTTTTTTTTTCCTTTTTTAGAGCGAAGCTTTTAGGCGCCCCTCCCTGGGACAAGCGTCGGCGTCGACGTAACCGAGATAACGAGCACATCGAAGTATGAAAGAGCGAACACGGAGCACAGCAGGGGATGAAAGACGCGAGGAGAAAAGTGGAGAACGAGGGTATAATGAAACCGTGAGAAGAAAGTCGTAGTGCGGCGATGATGCCTACTAGTTGACGCCTCAGTAGCGCGCACCGTCTGGGAGGTCTGTTTGCGGCGGCTCTTGTGAATGGCGCCCACGCGTCGCACCCGCGCGGGCTCTCGCAATCTGCAGATTAACGGTGCAGTCGCGCCACAATTCGCTCCGCTTGCAACGTGCCATACGGGACAGATTGTCCGCGCCAGCCGATATGTCTCGAAATGAAAACACGTATCTAGCTGCGCTTAAACGTCGCATTATAGGGAGTATCGCAATCGTGGCTGATTTTTTTCTTCTATTCTTTTTGATCCAGAAGCTTCGGTTGCAGCTGTTTTGCCTTTCTACGTATTGTTTTTTTTTTGTGGGCAGGCACTCAGGCTTTAGTCTTGTTCCTGGGCACATGAAATAAATTATTGATTGAATAATATTACTGTTTCATATTAATATGTGGGGGCGTACTGATTGCTGTTGACAGTTCACTGAGATTTGATAGGCGCAAGGACAGAGAAAGTGTACAGGAGTTGATTTGGGCTTGAAGTCAGCCTAGCGCCCTGTGAAAACCTTTTAATCGGAAAGTTCTATGTACCTCCGAATATTTCTCCTGTCTTGTGTGATGATGTCGTGCCTTCTACTGAAAGTGCATTATCTTCCCACAGCAAGCACAGATTAATCCTTCTTGATGATTTTAAGACAACTGGAATTGATTGGAACACGGTTAGGTGTTCACATTAGAGTCACTACACAGAGAACAAATGCCGCCTGTTGCTATACTTTCTGTTCTTCTGATCCCTTCAGCGATATAATTTGATCAGCAATTTCTGTGGCAATGTCTTAGACCAGGACAACATTCATTTGGGCTAGATGGTGCATACTTGAATTAGGAAGGCGCTTGTCCTGTGTCGTTCTCCCCACTTGTCTCTCGATCTGACATTTCCCTTGTGCATCCCTATAAGTTTCAAGCGTGACTAAAGATAACTGCTCTATGTCAGCCCTGAGGCAGAGCTCCTCCAGTGGCATGAAAAATGAATCCTCTTGCTTTGCTATGAAGCATGGTGATTATGTTGGTTTTTATGATTTCTTGTGCGCCACCGACTGGTCACTGGTTACAAACAAAACCAATCTTGATGACCAAGTAGATCAATTTGCGAACCTTGTTTTGAGCACTATGCGAAATAAATTCCCTAGTACAGGCCAAAACGCTGTAAATATCCCCATAAGCTCTCATCTGAACTTATACTTGCCCTAAAGTATAAAGATCGTGCGCGGTAATTGCAGAAACCCTGTGTCTAACGAGTGGAGAGACTAATTTCGCTTTTTTCGAACTCTTCTATAAGCGGGATCACGAATAATACATTCCATTCTTAGAAAAGAGCGCCTCCGACCGGAAGGCGGAGTCATGAAAGTATATACGCAAGCGCTCGTGTAAACGTGGAGAGGGTCATCACCTGCTTGATTTTATAGGAGTAGAAGTCTACAGTCGAGGATTCTTTTCCTGCCCATTTCACATCCTTATACAAAGCTTCAGGTTTCGATGCTGGTGTCAGTCAGCAGCGCACGACGTTTCCTACATCTAGTGCTGTGTAGTTGGTCAAAAGGTCATCAGAAAATGCCTTAAGCAACAGAAGCCTTCCCTAACCTGCGGTCCTGATGGCGCAGCCCCTCCACAATTATAAAAGCTTACGGTAGTGTTCTTGGCCCAGTATTGACATCTACATTTAATAACTCCCTGTATACTTCCACTTTCCCTCACATGAGGAAAACTGCTCGTGTTTTTCCTGTATTTAGGATTTGCTGTAAAACTGATGTCTCCAATTATCGCCAGATTTTTCTGTACCACGTCTAAGATTTTTGTGACTGCTTTTCGCAAGATATTGCCTTTTACTGTAAAGAAATAATTGATTCCGAATCAGCATGGATTTGTCACCGGCCACTCCACTGTCACAAATTTCCCAAGTTTCATGACACAGATCTCCGCGCCTGTACTTCAAAGGGGGCCAGTTGACATCATTTATTGTGACCTCAGAAAGGCTTCTGATGTAGTCAGCCATTCACTGTTTCTGATCAAGCTTATGAATTTGGTGTTCACTTGTGAATTGTAAACCTTTTCGCAATCATCTCCTTGATAGATCATGTTATGTTAACGTCAATGACCAAGCGTTTCCTTTCTACATGGCAACTAGCGGCGTCTCTCACGGATCAGTATTAGGACGACTTGTTTTTAAACTTTTTAATACTGATGTTCTGTCCGCTATTCAGAATTCTTCATTCCTTCTCTATGCTGTTAACATCAAGAATTTTAAGGAACTTGATGTTGGTGACTTTCGCATGTTGGGAGTCGGCCCTGTTTCTTTTTTCTAAACAATGCAAAGTTAATAAGCTCACCTTGTATACTGCTAAGACGAAAGTCATGACTTTCACACGCAAAACCGCCAGCATTTCTTTCTCTTTTTTTGTAGACTCTGTACCATTGTGTAAGGTATGTGAGATCAATGATATAGGTGCACTTTTTGATTCAACCTTACACTTTTCAGCTGACACTAAAAGAGTTTAAATGAGGGGTATGTGGTCTGTTGGCTCGGTTTGAGGCCTGTGGAGAGAATTTAACTCTCCTACATTTTTCAATAAGTTGTACACAGCAATCTCTCTTCCTCCATTAAAATGGGTGTCGGTCGTCTGGAATGGCGGTTCTAGGCCCAACAGTGACATTATAGATCAGGTTCTGAGAAAAAAAGAACTTCCACCCGCCGTGGTTGCTCAGTGGCTATGGTGTTAGGCTGCGGAGCACGAGGTCGCGGGATCGAATCCCGGCCACGGCGGCCGCATTTCGATGGTGCCAAATGCGAAAACACCCGTGTACTTAGATTTAGGCCACGTTAAAGAACCCTAGGTGGTCAAAATTTCCGAAGTCCTCCACTACGGCGTGCCTCATAATCAGAAAGTGGTTTTGGCACGCAAAACTCCATAATTTAATTAAAAAAACTGCTAAGCATATATCATTATCGCTTTGCTAACACGGACACAGGACCTTGTTCTAGAACTGTTGGATGATAGCATTGCCTTTACTTCGCTGCCGAGGCAATCGCGCTAACCTTCTGTTTCTTCTCAAGCTCCTTCACGGTGTCCTAACCTGCGCCGAACTCCTCAATTTTATGATGTACCCTATTTCGCGCAAGATCACCAGAGAACACACATCTTTCCATCTTTCATTCATGTATCTTTCATCCATCTTTCGTCCTGTCAGCCTGTCATGACCAACACTCAAGCGTCCACAGAAAAGAGTCCTGGTAATGTTTTATACTTATGATGATATTTTTCATAATTCGCTGTCATTGTTTTCTGAGCTTTGTGTTCTGTCTTTGGTTCGCATATTGTTCAACTGTCGTTCTCCTGCTTTTTCTTTTGTGTTCACCTTGCGCCTTGTTTTATGTACACTCATCTTTTCAAGATTGTTCTTCTTATTCCTGATTTTGCTTATTTTCCTATGCCGTTATTCTTAGTATTTTTTAAATGAATGTGTACGCCAGCACTCAGACCTCGAGGTTGTTTCTGAGCAAGATAAATAAATGACTGACTGCGTGATTGATTGAATGATTATAACGAAATACTTGAAGGATGCGAAATTTCAGATAAGGGACTCTATCGAACTAAGGAAAGTTTTTGAAAAATCTAGTGGTTCCGAAACGAAGTAATAAGTAGATATGAAATGCAGAATTCACAACATGACAAATTTCTTAACTTTAGTATAATTAAGAAACCACTTTATGCAAAAAGCACATTTCTACACATTTCACAGAAGTACTGAAGACGTTAACTGGTCAAAAACAGCATTTGAACAATATTAAAATTTCGCTTATAATGTTTTTAACTCAGTATGTGACTTCGTATGACCTTTTACGAAGTAAAATCCATCCACTTTTAGCGAGTTTTGAAGCTAGCCCCATTTTTCGGATAAGGCTGTCAAACTTGCGGTAAAAATGCACTGATTTTCCAAGTACTTTTGTATGAAAACGCCTATTTGTACTACGATGTTCGAAAATAACTGCAGTACCATTGTGTTTTGTCACGCATTTTGTGCACATAAATGTCTAATATGGTATTATCATCAGTGTGTGTTTCAAGTGCACTGCCTTGCGAACTAACTCGTCAGCGTTTGTAAAATGCAACATCTGCCGTGAACAAATCAGTGTAAAAGTTAGTTAGGAAAGGTATGGTAATTTTTCGGTTCGGTATTTATTTTTCTTGTCCAAATGATGTCTACCTCTTAGAGTAGTCCCGCTCAGCGAGTAGTTTTATGCCACATGCCATACGCGTTTCTGAAAAATTCAATTACCAATAACTAAAACTGTTTATAATGAACCGAAGAGAATATTTTTTTCAAAGTTCAACCATCTCTAAATTACACAGAATTCAATTTTTGAAAAACTCTTTGCAAAAACAGGCAGAAGAGTACTAGATAATGCCAGTCTACACCAAGCCATCTGTCTATGCGTGGTGACAGAGTGGTTTTGCGCGGTTAAACGAAAGTTCGTGATACTGCCAAAGTGAGCTCACTGGTTCGAAACGAGAACTAGCCTTCTTTATTGCTTCTGAGATTTCTTTGAATATTGTTGACGAAGATATGCTGTTGCACTTATTGCCACTTGTTCAAGAAGCCTAAGGACATTATGCAGCGTTACAAAACAACCCCTGAGAAGGACACATATAAACGCATGTTAGAGGCGCTACTAACGACTACTTTATTGCAAATGCTTCATGTTACTTGAAATATAGTTTACCTAATGCAGATATTCGACAAACCTAACAGGCACAGTGCAACAGGTGTTCACCAAAACCAGCAAAACTATTTGAAAGGTTTCAAAGAATCAAAGTGAAGACCAGCTGTGCTTCGCAATTGGGACTTCGTGCCGTTAGACTGCACATTTTTTATAGGAAGTTTATGAGCGTAGGGAACGTGACGTCCTAGCTGAGCACATTCTAGGTGAGCACATTCTAGGTGATACCTTGTGTCTGATAGCATGTGTTTGTAAAGACTAATTAAGAAACATTCGCTATCAACTTTCCTATTGGGGCCTTGAGGACAGTTAATTATACAACCACATCGACTAAGTACGTGAAGGTATAAACATCTCTTCGCGCTCTGTTTTCATAGCAGAGAAGAGTCTAGATCAGCTGACAATGGCAGCAAAGTTTGTGAGACGTTTCCGAAGAATTGTAGATCAGGTGCTCGCGCAACCTGAAATTCATTGCCTGCATTGGATTGTATGCCATATGCTTACGTTTTGAATCGAAGCACCGATACCACAGTTGTAGTGGCATTGGTGCACAGCTGTAGTGTGTTAATGATCTTTGAAGTGGTCATTGGGGATCGGGCTAATCACCACAAGTTGTATATATTGCGCGAAAAGTTTGTGTAATGTAGTTATGGCTTTCTATAGTGTGACTAACAGGAGTAGTTAGGAAGACGACACTTCATTTCCGTTGAAAGATTAACTCTTTTATTCATTCTGTAGTAACTGAGATCGTACTGTTGAATTGCCCATTTTCGTCGTGTTGGAAAATTTGTTGAATTCATTTATTGTCGAAAAAACCGGAGAAACTAGCTGGAATCAGAGAGAAAACGCACATGGTTAGAATTCGTAGGTATAACTTCGAAAGAGGAAACGAAATGCGATAGATTGGTATCGTAAGAATGCCAACAATAATTACCTGAATTAAAAAGATTGGTTACAGTGTTTCCTTAGTTGAAGTGAGTTTAGCAAATTTTTTAAAACTTCACAAAGGTTGTATGGCTTAAGATTGCGGAGGCTCCTCAAAACCGAGAGAAATAGTTTAATTTTGGCAAGGTAATATTATTAAAAGGAGGCTACGAATGCAGTTGTCTATGAAACACCCACTCACGTTTTGCTTTTGTGGGATGGCCAGGAATGGTCACATTGGTTTGTTACTTCCCTGTGGGTGATTGGCTAGAAAGTAAGCAAAGAAGTAAAAGGTGTTAGTTGGCCTTGGGGAAAATATTGTTGCTCATAATTTTTATGTTAGCATAAGGAGGAGTTATTTTTTATTTACTCGCAACATGACCAAAAATAAAATGTAAGAAGCATCAAGGAGTGAAGAAAGAAATGCGGATGCGGTTATTCGAGAAAAGGTTACTGGCAGCTGTGAGAAACCTGAATTCTGCCACAGTCTAGCCATATGAATAGGAATCAAATGTTCTTTTTATTGCGTGGGCAGACAGAGGGCGCATTTAGCCCTTGACTTCCAACTTGTGTGATAACTGCAAAGAAGCTTTATCTCTTTGGTTATGTACCGAAGATTGAAAACTCTTATTCCTTTAGTTGATATCGCGAGAATATTTTATAATCTACAACATAAAAGACAACTGGGGCCTCAAACAAGCTAGTTTTCTTTCTGCTTTGCTCGTTAGGGCGGAAAAGCAAATAAACAATAATAAAATGTGACGTTAATATACCTCTAGGTGAAGTTTCTACAAAAATATGTCCAGTATTTTTGCATGAATATGTGTTGCAGTGAAAACAGTACGAAAGACGATTAATATTTATCAGTGATTACACATATAGTCGCAACAGTATTCGCGGCGGCCTTGATCACCCGAGCAGCAAGCAGCCGAACGTCATCTTCCTTTTCTCCATCTGTCGTGCAAACCTCACATCTTGCTGAAGTGTGAGCACAAAATGCGCATAAGTGCATTAATTTCGGGGCTGGCTAAGAGCCTAATGTTTAATTATGCTATAGGATTGCGGAAAATGATTCCGAATACATTAACTTGAAAACGTAATTTTAAATCGCGAGTGAATGTCTCGTGCTAAGGGAACCACGCTGCTAATAGGCGGAAGCCTGAAAGTGAATAGAAATGGCATGTGCAGAAGCATCATAGTATTACATGCGCGTGCGCGGAACGAAACGGGAGACAACAGAAGCTATTGTGTCGCTTACAAGCTACCGAATACTTGCAAACGTACACGCATGAACTGAAATTGGCGTTTTGTGAAGTTTGGCTTGAACTCAGGCGAATATGCTTGAACTCAAACATGTTGCGAGGCTATGGGCGATGCATGATACAGTATGTCATTCAATTATCTTTTTTTTTGTAAGGCGTTTGTTATACGAGTAATTTGATTGCGTAAACTAGTCGTTACGTTGCTTCACATTATGCGTCTGAACCCAGTGTAAGAAATAAGGAATAGTGCTTTATCAACTTTGTAAAATTTGTGCTCAGTATTCTGTCATTGCCCCGTGTGATTAAACAACGGTACGTTTATTTGGTGGAGCGTTAGAAGTTGTGTAGCTGGTGTTTCGGTAAAAGGTAATCTTTGGCAATATTTATGTGACTTTGGTGCGATAATGCTCAGCTTTTACAGGATGCACCTTACTGCAGTACCCATGTATGTTCCAACTAAGTAAATAGTGCGAAAGGACAAATTCACGTCTCACTAGTTGGCATAAAATGTGTTCCTTACTGTCACACATCAAAACACACGCCTATTAACGCGTCGGGAGAATGTCAAATCAGGTATTCAATAAAAGAATTCTTCGCATCAGCGTGCTGCTCACCGAAAAAACTTGATTGATCAAAAGGGATTTACAACTTTCATCCAAAAATTCTTACTTGGCGCTGCTAACACCGGCAGCTCCAGCAGCTCCTGCAGCTGAACGGCTACTTCTTGCTGCGCCCTGGCCAGCGGAAGAACCGACAGAAGAGGAAGAGGCTCCAAAGCCTCCAAAACTTTGAGGGCCCCAGGAGAAACCCTCACCAGGGTAGCCATAACCATAGCCACCAAGGCCGCCCCAGTAGCCGTTATCGCCGAAGTAGTCTCCGGGAGTACCATAGCAGTATCCACCAAGAGGAACGCCAGCGAAGCCAAAACCGTAGCCATCGCCGAAGCCAAAGCCATAAGGACCGTGTCCGTAATATACTGGGCCATACGCTGGCCATACATTGTAGCTACCAGGGTACCATGCCCCAGGTACGACTCCATTAGGTAGGAGGCCTCCGGCTGCTGCTCCAGGTCGGCCGACTGAGGTTGCAGCGCTGGGACCAGCAGATCCGGGACGGCCAGCGGGGGAAGCGCCGGCGCCAGCGGGGGATACTCCGCTCGGCCCACTAGGGAAACTGCCAGAGAAGGCACCGGGGAAACCGCTTGGGAAACCGCCGACAACACCAACAGGGAATCCGCCAGCGCCGCTGGGTCCTGCGGGTCCGCTTGGTCCACTGAAAACTGGAAAGCCTGGGTTTAGGCTTCCACCTTGTGGGCCAGCGCCGGCAAATCCAGCAGGTCCAACAGGTCCGGCAGGTCCGCCAAATCCGACAGGTCCGCCAAATCCGACAGGTCCGCCAAATCCGGCAGGTCTGTCAAATCCGCCAGGTCCGGCAGGCCCGCCAAATCCGACAGGTCCGGCAGGTCCGAGACTGCCACCAAGACTGCTGGGTCTTGACGAACCGGCGGCATCAGCCAAGTCGGTCTTCACGGCGGAACGGGGCGCAGCATACGCCAGGGAGGCTGCAATTGAGGTAAAATAGGTTTGCAGCCCAATTATGGTGGTTCTCTACATATGAGGGGGGGGGGGGGGAGTATTGCAGTTAAAAAGAGTGCTCCCTAGGAAACATACAGGCAAAATTAAAAAAAAAAAACAGCCGGAACAGAAAAGCTTGAGTCTACCGTTTTACTGTACTTTATTTCTTTTGTGCTTTTATTACGCGCAACATCATTGTTCAGTATTAAGTATTATTCCTTTTATTCTGCGCGAGGCTTTTTGTCTATCGGATGCTTATGATACGTGCTGTTAAAGTGGGCTGACTCCATGCATTGAATATGTTATTTGCTTCCTATACCCCATGAAAAAGCTATATATGTATCTGCTCGCAAGCACGTACAGGACCCGCTTCATGGACGTTCTAGATCCTTAGTAAACATTTTTGAACAAAGCACCATGGCTGCAATGAAAAGCGGTACATTAGCGCAAGCTTTTGGGCCAGTTGCTGCATGATGGTGTTTTCTGAGGCAATGTAAATTTCAATAAAGTACAGCTGAAATTCCACGTCCGTCCGTGTCTAACGCCTTTTCCTTGCGTGCGCGTTTTTTTTTTGTGTTTCGCTGGTACCCCCTTTTTTTCAAGTTCAATGAGAAGCGGGTTTGACAGATCTAGCCGCTATGGGCAGCTCAATAGAGCCTGATGTAAATGACTAAAGCGAATCTACAGTAGGCTTAATTAAGAACTTTACCACTTCACTTGCTATATACAAAAGAAATCTTCCAAGAAGGGCCGAAGAGCTGGATAGCGGAGCCATATCGAAAAGATAAACTGCCGCCTGTCGGTAACACCGACGCTAAAATTATCAATATAAGAAGTGTGACTAGACACTTATTGTGCGCATCTAATTTAGGTAATTGCATTCAACTGCATGGTATGTAGGATCTGAAGCGCTCCTGTAGAAGTGGTAAGCCTGCAATTGTGATGGAGAAGAGCAGCCAGCCAGCTGAATCGCAAACGCTACACCAAAGGGACTGACGGCGATGTTACTAGACAGCGCGCCGCCCAATGATGCCGCTCGATTACCCGTTTTAACAAATCTCCTAGTGATTGGCGGAGGTGCGGGGCAATTAATTTTGTTGCCAGCAAGTGAACAAGAGGGAGCGAAGGGAAATAATAGCTACGGGCAGCCGAGGAGCTCCTCGAAGCAGCGCTTTTTGAAGTGACAACACCTTTCGAGAGCGCTCTTTATGGAACGTTAGAGAATGTAGGCAACGTTTGTGAATAACTGATTTTAGTGAAGTTCATGGTTTCCACACTCATATATAATAGCAGCTTTAATCTTTGAGATCGGAATTTTCTAAATAACAGCTGAAACTTCACTTCAGGCATTTAATACTGAACGTCGCAAAAAGACATAAATAAGGAAGAAGAAATGAAAGCCCGTAGTTTGATGTCCGTTTGAACAATTCGAATTAGGAATATCTTTGCTTATGATTGTTCAAATTAATATGTCTGCATTTCCTTCCTAACTTATATGACATTATATAATACGGCCTACTTGTACCAAACTATCAATCCATGTATAGTAAGAAAAAGTAATATGGCTCTTAGAAGAGTTCTTCCATCTGAAACGGAGTACTGATATTACGAGTTCGATGGTATCTAGAAAGTGTTGCATGAGATAGCGCATACGTTGGGCTTTGTTCCATGCGTACACGTTCTTCCCAACATGATCTGGTTTGCTTCAGTATTTACAACTAGTGAATCCATTTTGCTCACAGTCCTCTCTTAGGATTTCGAGCAGCCCGATAAACAAGGACAAAAGTCAAGTGATGGGTTCACTAAATTGGTGTTCTGCACTTAGGTAAATGCTAACAGCCCATCAGGAATTACCATAGTACAATATGCCTATATTGCTCCACCTAATATTTCTGCTTATACAACTCTAGTTTAGCCTGCACTAAAGGAGAGACTGTATTAGCGACAGGTAAGCCTTACTTTGAGTGGCTTACTGAACATATAATTGAAAACTAAGTACGAGTGGACACGCCACCGCGCACTCCACACGCAAGGTTCTGCCCAGGGAGGCACATATATATATATATATATATATATATATATATAGATATATATATATATATATATATATATATATATATATATATATATATATATATATATATATATATATATATATATATATATATATATATATATATATATGCACACATACGGCATTCGCAGTCAATCACGGAGTTAACCTGACGATATTTTGTTAATTGTCCCTGCACAAGAACGGTTCAAATTCTCGACAGTACCATGAAATTATTGACGTCGCCGCGGCGTCGTTAGCTTGTGGACTAAAGCAGGATATTTAATAATTGCAGTTAGGCCTACATCCTATTCGCCAAAATTCATGAAGTCCTTTCCTGAAACGAAAGGGCGTAGGACTTTGAAGAAATTATCGAGGAATATAAACTACAGTTTACATTTTCAAGTCTGTCTTTGAAGCTTTTGCTTCTAAAATGCCGATTTCAAGCAAAGAAAAAGAAATTGCAGATTCTCACCAGCAGACAAGAGCGCGATGGCAACGAAGGTCTTCATGACGGCTGTTTCCTGCGGTGGCTCTGGTTAGACGACCTGCAGAAGTGCGAATTTTGGACTACAGCACTGCTTATTATATAGTTATCAGGCAACCATTGGGGCTTGGGGGTACAATGCCTTGCTAAAGTGTGTTTTTCTTTTTCTTTATAAAGTTGATCACTGTACTAAAAAAAAAATGAACCCCATTTATTTTCGCGCAGCCGCGTCATGCTGGCTCTTGGGGTGACGTAGAGGACATGCACATGCGGTAGATGTTCCAGTTTCCTGCGTTTCTTTTTCTTTTTTTTTCTTCTCTCGATAGCATGAGCATGGTGAAACCGATGTGTTCCACCGTTAGGAACACAATGTAAAGCGACTAAAGAATACGCCATATTGCTATTGTTAGTCATCGGTGGCGCAAATGTCAGGTTAAGGCACGTCTCCCAGTGTCACAGAACAATAGTTTCTGTCCGATTCCAGCTTGCTCTGCGCAGGATTTGCACAAAAAGAAATAAAAGGCGTTCTCTTCATTCATCTTTGTGTTCTATAGCCACTTTGACCTTGCGGCCAACTCAGCTACCATTTCCGCGTTCAGCTACCTTTCCCTCATTTGCGCAAAGCCTCTAACCAGGTAAAATTACTTGCCTACACATCACTTGCACGACCGAAACTAGAATATGCCTCCACAGTCTGGAATGCGCATCAAGCATATCTCATCGACGCCCTTGAAGCTGGACAAAACTGCGCCGCTCGATTCATCCACTCATCATACTCGTATGTCATCAGCGTCACATCACTGAAATACTCTTTGGGCTTTCAGTCCTCGTTTTACGTCGGCGCATCGCTTCCCTCTGTCTTTTCCACAAGTTATTTTACAGTACTAGCCTTCATCAAGCACCCTATATCACGCCCGCAGCGCATACATCATACCGGACCACCTACTCGCAGCAGGTTTCACGCCCACGTTCACGAACATCAACATATTTAGCCTCGTTTTTTCTTCGCATGGCCGCAGACTGGAACGGCCTCCCGTCTGACATTGTCGACACAACCTGCCCATCCGTATTTTTACACACGGCACCGACCATCTCCAACTACGTTGTACTTGATTTTTCCTTATATATAAGCTTGTTTTTTTATACGTGTATGTATATGTACATATGTAGGCGTTAAAGGGACACTAAAGGTTATTATTAAGTCAACGTGGACTGTTGAAATACCATCCCAGAAACCTTGAAATGCTTGTTTCGGGCGAAGAAGAGACTTATTTTAAGAGAAAATGCGTTCTGAAGCGTCCGCGTACCTCTAGCGCAGTTCAAATCACCCGCCCTCCGATCGAGGAGTATTGACGTCATGGTCTCATAGTGACGCTGCGCCGTCGGTGAGTAAAACGGCTCCCGCAGACGGCGCTATGGCTTTTCTGCACAAAACGCAAACGCGCAGCCAGAAAGAGCCAAGACGGAGCCGACAGCAGCGCGAAAGCGGAAGTATGGTGGCTAGCGGAAGGGAAAGCGCGCGGCGATAAGCTTGTCCTTTATTTTATGACGCCAGCTTCGACGCTCGTTGCAATGGACGACCCTGACAACGACACATTGGCTCGCGATGCTGGGCTCGAGCTCAGTGATTTAAGCACTGATGAACGTGACCTGCTGCTGAGGGCTTGCGCTGCCGGCGTCGTTGCGTACTACACACTAAGAAAAAAAAGAGTACCGCTTACTCTTTTCGGAGAGTCTGGACTCGCCACGTATACGACACACTTTGTGGGAGACACCCGAACTCTCTTTCGGCAGAGAGTCCCGAGACTATCTGTGCTCGATACAAGGTGGTTACGTGACTCCGCACACAATAGTCATGCACACTCTCTTGTAGTAGTCTCCTAACCTTCTCAAAAGGGTTACACGACTACTGCTGAGGGAGTCCCGTTAACTATTCTGCATGAGTCAGACGAGTCAAGATAAAGGGTCACATGACCACTGCTCAAGGATTCGGGCAACTAGTCGTGATGAGTCTGACGACTCCAGCAGTGTGTGTCAAGTTACCCTTAGTGTGTGGTGCAGGACTCTTGCAAATAGAGTAAAATAACTAATCCATGTAAGTCGTTTGACTCTCGGATGGCAGTGTCGAGCCGCTTTTCAAAATGTGTCACCAACTTTTGCTGTAAGTACACACGACTACGGCTAGTTCTCAAGATGACTACTGTGAAAAGACGACGTATAAGAACCCATAGCAAACTTGCCAAAAAGGACGTGGCAGGTTAGCAACAATAAGTTAACATTTCATCACCCTTTGTTGTCTTCTGGAAAATTCAAATGTATTAGTCAGCACAGAATCACCATGAAAGCAAGACAGTTCTCATTACTATTAAACTGGAATCAATAGCCAACCAAGCAAAACAGCCTTAAATAAACATCCAATATGTAGCCTGCAGGTGCATATGCATGACACTGCAATGCAACTCAGAACCATAATGAGACCCCAAAATATTAGGTAACTCATGTAGAAGTTCAATTAAGCACTGCACAAGTCTCTAATGTCAAAACATTTATAAGTCAAACCTATTTCACTGTTCTTCGAGACGTGTTTTTATTTAGAACTTACGATTTAACATATTAAGCAAGTAAGCTACACATAACAAATAAAAAAGGCCGCACTTATGTACAAAGGAGACCCAGATAATCAAGTGCAATAAACAATATTCCAACTTAGATTACATAATCTATGCGTTACACTATGCTTGCTGAAAACAACTGGTTGGCAATTGATAATCCAATCTAACAGTAAGAACAGCTGTCTTACCTTATGGTACTCTTGTTGGCACTTTTCCCCCACAACTTGTGAGTGTTAGTGGCAGTTGAAAATTGATCTGAAAAATACCACATTAAAAAGTTGTGCATCAATTTTATTCTGTCATACAACGTGCAACAGTGTATAAAAGCTTCACAACAGATATTACAAAAATAAATACAGCAAAATTTATACTAATTGTTTATTTATGTTGACAAACATACTTTTGCAAGACGAAGTATAATAGCTGACACAGACAATTTCACAGATTGCAATACCCACTAATACAAAACCTGCCATATTACAAACACGCTGACAAAATATGTAGCACAGGTAGCTGTATTTTGTTACGGCAAAGATTGCACATGAATAATGAGGACAAGGGAGGAAGCAGAACACATAAACAAACTATACCCAGCTGCATGCATGCAGCTGTAGCAATACACATGGTGCACCAATGTCCAAAAGAAAGAGGAAGATGTGAGGAAGGCTTCTTTTACTCATCACAAGCTATCCTGTAAGAGCAGATTATGCACTGGCTGTAATCTACCCTCAGCACACACGCAAATAAGTTACATTAGGTGCCACATTTACAAATCACTCATACAATGTTCTTGTGATTGTCCTTATTCAGATTTTTAACTTGGAAAGCATGACTGAGTAACATAAAGCCTCCCTACGGCTTGGCACATATACAGAAAGAAGTGTTTCTATAAACACTGGAAGTCATGGAAGGATGACTGACACATACCTCTTTTAATTCTTTTGTCTTTATGATTATCTACCACAGTAGTCTTTTGTAGAGTGAAACACATCCAGATAATACACTGTGGGCAACAAAGTGTGAATACCTGTTCTTGATTTCTACCTTTCTCTGGTGTCCCGCTAAGGTAAGATTGGTGCAAAAAATTGTCTTCTCAATGTATGCGTTCCCACAAAACAAAACAGGAGCAGATGATAAGCCACATTAATGGTGGGTGAAATAAAACATCTGTTCTTAACTTACCACTGCCATTCCAATCTGGTGCGATTTTCTGCTTTGTTGTGCACTCTAGCACAGGTGCTACACAGTTCACTTGGTGCCCAAAGCAACTCTCACACCATAGCAGGATGTCAATATTGTTTTTCAAATTCTAAGCGAAACTCTGGTTATGGGGGACAATTGCAAACTTAGTTTTGCTTTGTATCTTCATAATGTTGTAGAGCAAGGTAGAAAGCAACATATTTATAATTTGGGTTGCCAATGTGCATTGCATGGATATGTTTCAATGAATGATAAAACTACGTGGTAGATAAACATATGAAAAATAAGAGAATTAAGCTCGAAGTCTACCATATCAGTAACTGGGAATATTATGTGTAATTGAAATTTTGTAATTCCCATTGATGAAGAAACACTTTTGACAATATGTGCCAAGGCAACTAAGTCACTCATGCTCACAAAGGAAACAAAATAAAAACAAGCAAGATTGCAAGAAGTTCCAACTTGCAACCTAAAGTGAGACACCTCACATGACTGACTTATGTATTTACTGAGCATAAATTACATCTAGCACATAATCTGCTTGTACAAGATGACGAAAAATGAGTTACTGCTGCTTTCTCTCTGGGGAATTTGGCTCTTCTGAACACATGCACATTGTGTGGCACAGCTGCGTGGATGTAGCTGGGCACAGCTGTTATTCAGCATCAGTCTGTTTTTATGGACCTGTACTATTATCGTTGTAATTTATAATTAGCGAATAGCCTAACTATTGGGTTGATCAGCTCCATTTTAAACAAAACATACTGACAGATTTCCCTGTTTATCGCTAACAAAGAGATGGGTACATCATTTCAGATTTCAAGAAACAGCTGTGGAACAGAACAAATGCTGAAGACCGAAAATCTACAACGACCAGTACCTTTTTTATTAAATGCCATGTAATAGCTCTTTCTGCAATGAATACCATTATTATCAAAAATTGTAGCCTGAAAAAATAATTGGCAAATATTTACAAAAGCGACAGGGATTAGAACTGCACGTTAATTTCAAATGTCTTCTTAAACAAGATCACAATATTTGAAGTTTCATTAACTTCAGCAAAACGCTGACATCCCATTATTGAAGCTAGTCAGTGCTGAAGGTATTGTTAGCTTGTAGGAGTCCTCAGACTGGCAGCTCTGAAATATTTGTCACCATACTTGGTGGAACATGCTTTGCTCTTTCAGATATTACTTTGCCAAAAAGCCTTCTGTAAGCCTTGTGTGACAATTCTGTGTGGAAGAGAAATCTATTTGATCATTACTTTTTGGGTATATGTATCTCAGAACTGGTGCTAGTCCGAGTTCTTACAAAGTAGACGTTATGGAGTACTGTAATTTTAATGCCTGCCACTGCTATAAATTTCTGGTAGTGAAAATTGTCGCACTTTCATGAAGCAGCTATGTTCAATAATTAGTGGCAGTCACCGCTGAAACACTCAGTACAAAAAAAAAACATAAATACATGGAGTCAAAATATAAATGTCCAACAAGGTCACGTCTCAAGTCTACATTTCACAGAGCTGTCTTTTTTTCTGTTAGTGTGCCAATACCAATCGCACATTCACAAACATTTTAGTATTGCACTTCTGGTAAATGCAGGAAAATTCACCGTCTTTAACAGAAGCCCTTGGGAAGACAGCCCAGAATCACTTCGACAAGAGGACTTGCCTTAAGCTTTGCATCGCTATGTTGTAGGTCACTGTAGCAACGGGAACGTTTTGCTGATTGAATATTACTCGAAATATTTTTATTATTTGTACTAGAGGTTTGAAAAGAGACCCAATTGTAGAGTGCTTCATGCAGATTTCATATATTCCATTAGCTTCTGTTTAGCTGCTTCTTGAGTTATGTCCTACACAACAGCAAAATATAGTCATATTTGCAGGCACTTTCTTGTGTATTAAATTTTCACAAAAAGCAGTGTGCTGCAGTTAACTCAACTCCCTGTAGACTGCAAGGTGCCGATATCTATTCAAACAGCACGTAAAGTTACTAGAAGTATGCAAGATTAGTAGGCAGGCAGGCCTGCATACTAATCTTGCATACCTCTCATGTACTCTGAAAAAAAATTATTGAGAATACTTCAATAATTTTTTCACACAATAGCATGAGAATGAGCTTGTGCACTTATAATTGTCCTACACAAATTAAATTTCACGTACATACTCTTCAAGATAAGCAGAACACCAATATCTAATTGAAATTGCAATCTGCAAAAATTATTTAAAGTGGCCTAATATTTTTTGCATAGTTCCAGAAATTGTACAAGCTGTTTGGATAGGTATCGCCACTTTGCGGTATACAACTAGCTAAATAAGATACAGCATGAAACTATTTGTGAAACTTTTATAAACAAGTGCCCATAAAAATATATTGCCACTATGTAGGACATAACTAAAGAACACCAGCTACACAAAAACCAATGACAATTCAAATCTACATAAAACTCCCTATGAATGGCCGTACATTCAAATTTCTAGCACAAATAATTTAAAAAGTTGTTTCGAGGAGCATTTCCCCTTAAGTGGGTGTCAGTGTTTCTACCAAAGGGTTACAAAATACCTTGAGGCATACCATATGGAGTTTTATATATAGCACACACACGCATCTGCCTAAAAAGCCCCATGCCCTGCTTGCATTCCTTAGACATTTTTCTGCGTTCTGTTGTATGTCACCGTTTGCATCCCTTAACACTGACGGCGCAAACCCCAAAAAAACAGCCTATTAACACACTGAATCTTTAGGCTGTAAAGGGGTTGTATGAGAATGGGGGCAGCCAACTCTAGCATGAGAATAAAGAAATATTTGTTCTCGCATTAATGAAACCAGTCAAAATATAATCTCGCAAATGTGGAAATGAATGCACGAAGAACCTTGCCGATTGTTACATTAGTGTCCCGAACAAGATCTTTTGATGTTTATAATTCCTAGTTTAATTCACTTTCCTATATTAACTGGGCTCTGACCTAGAATACTAAGTGTAGGAGACTAACCCAGGCCTGGAAGCCAATATTTAAATCTGAAATAGACATTCATTCCCCGACCACATGGCACTGCTACGTCATCAGAAGAAGCATGCATCCATGGACATATAGTTTGTAAAATTATTTTTACATGATCTGTAGCGTTACTCTTGCACTAACAAATTCTGAAAATTAGGAAATACATCTGCTATTTAAAGCACTGTTGCAAACCCGTGTTTTTGAGAAATGCAATACTCAAAAGGTGTAATACAACCAATGTGTGCACGAAACCTATGCAGCTGCCTTTGACATTCGTCAGTGTGGCAAATAAGCACTGAGAAATGCCAAGGGTATCATAGCTTTCATGTTTCAAACCTTGGATGCGAGTACCAGTATCTTTGCAGTGAAAGGAAGTCACATTATTACCAGACTCATGAGGGGAATTTATGTTTCTCTAGTTCAATATATTCTTTCTTGTGCTCCTATATCCTTGAGTTTTTCAAAAATAACGGGTGCTTGAAATAAGTGCTCTATATTGCTCTCAAATTTATCCTGCACCAGAGCCTGTGTTATGTTACATTTCTTGAACACATTGCAGTGCTGTAGATTATCAAAGGAAGAAAAAATGCAGTAAGTTCGCATTTTAGCCTTCTGTACAACAAGAATTAAGA
The DNA here is from genome assembly GCF_050947875.1 of Dermacentor variabilis. Lineage (NCBI taxonomy): Eukaryota > Metazoa > Arthropoda > Arachnida > Ixodida > Ixodidae > Dermacentor > Dermacentor variabilis. The sequence goes on from NC_134573.1 coordinate 121,361,236, forward strand.
ACCTATCAATTACATCCACAAGTACAAAAGAACTACGAAAAACGGGGCTTAATGGCAGGTATACATTAGAATAGCAGGAGCTGATGGTGAGAATTCTAAGAGAAAGGAACTATTAAAAACTAGATACTAAAGACACATATGAATTATAATAACAGAAATATTTGCAAAGAATTTGAAGAGACAAATAGAATGTCTGTTCAAATCACTCCACCCCAACACTCATCCATGGTTCGATAAGTGATCACAGTCGGTGATGCTGTTTGGATAGATGAAAGTGAGGCACAGCTGTCAAATAGGTAGCACATGTAGAGGGGTCACCAAAGGTTACACGCTGGTTGCACAGCAGGTTGCCTTGATCTCCGGACTCCCTCGACCCTGATGCGTTGAACCTGGTTATACGTCGTTTGCACGAGGCCTGGCCCGAGTGTGCGGCATGGCTTGGGTAAAATTTTGAGGCAACCTGAAAAACACAGATCCATATAATTATCCCCAAAATATTCTGTACCATAGGGCAAATCTGAAGTTTACCCTCTGCACATAGCAGATGATGAAAACAGACACAAGTCACCAGACTCAAGGTATATAAATGTGCAAAAGTGGAAATGAATGCAAAGAGCTGCTTATAGGATGGAATCCTTCATTTTGTCTTTTGTGGATCAATAATAGTATATTAACATAAAGTGTACATGACCTTCCCTATTTGTGTAGGTAGGCTATTCCATGCCAGCTGTTCCAACCTGGCACACGACCACTTGGAATTTTATTTTGAACACTGAGGGCCCTTCAATATAGAACAAATCTCAATTTCACGCAATACTTAAAGCAAAAAAAATTTTTACTGGCATAAACATTATGTCAAATTTTGTGTAACGCACCAAAGAATGCATCATAAAATGGCATAGCCAAAAATATGGTTCCTTCATTAAGAGGGCCGAATCTTTAACGACAATGAAGAGAGGCCTTACACCAAAAACTTAACTGCTTATTAGCCACGACTCAGTTTATTATGGCTGATTAAAAATGGACAAAATGGCTTATTAACTTTATTTTCATAGAAGTGACCTACAGCAAAAGCTGCAAATTTATGCAATCTATGTGTTTAGGACTTGGCCTGTGTGCAAGAATGGTATCAGAAAGGTACATTATGCAGCAGTGCAGAGAGAGGAGGATGAACTTGGAAAAGAAGTCAGTTTTGGCGTACGTTTATCGGCCTACTTACCATTGAGGCAGCCCTAGTAAATTTATGCCAAATACCATGTATGAGAGTACAATGTATTGTTTTTAAATTGGTAAAGCTTTATCAAAGTAGTTTTTGTGTTAAGCAAGAAAAAAATTGTACAAGTGGTCTCTTGTAGTTTCAAAATTTGCATCGCATTTCGCCTAATACACATAGCCTCTTGGCGGCTAAGACAAAATGCATGGACTTGAGCATCCCTGCACGGATAGCAGGGAGTCTAAACTGCTTCGAAGTTACTGCTGTTATTGCTGAGTGACTACAAGCCATTTCACTCAAAAAGACGCCGCTTAATTACAGGTATTTACCTGAATTTTTCAGTCGGCTGTCAGCCTGCTGGCATCATCACTAAGGCTGCCAACTCCCTAGTGGACATAGTCGGGACATGGTGGCGGCAGGATGCAGTAACAGAAGCCGCCAAAGGCTCCCTACTACCTAGTGGACGTAGTCAGGACAGGGTGGTGGCAGGACGCAGGGGTAGGAGCCGCCAGAGTGCACCTGCAACAAGTTTGCACAAATGTTCTTAGTCCTACCATGTCACAATTTACAATAAAAATTGAGCTGTCTGTGTAACATGGCTACCAATACAAATAAAGATAAACAGTTAGGTCCTACGACACAACTAGAAGCCCGACAAAAAGAAACAGTACTTATGTTTATGAAAATCCAAACAATGAAACAAAAATGTGTAACTGGTTTGTGCATGGAAGCTCGGTTTAAACCTGAGCTCATACCATCAAGTGACCTGCTAGTCAACTGTAAGCCTGCCACCTTAAAATGTCATTGTAAATTCTTTTACATGCATTATGTTAAGCTTCATTAATACAAGTTCAAAATCTTTTAATATAAGTAAATCACCAAGGTAATTTAATTAACGAATTCCAGTGGTCGTTAATGCAACAAAGTGCAAGCTCGGAATGAAGCTGGCCAAACTGGGCAGTGAAAAATAACAATGTGATTCTCTACATCTTGTTTTCCTGGTTTTCGCTCTAGCACTGGAATATACAAGAATTTTGACATTCCTGATATTTCACCCTGCTAATTTTTATGCCATAATGCATAATACTTCAGCAAGAGCAATGATGCTTTCTTTTAACTGTAAATAGTGATAGAACAAGAAAATTTATTGGAGCCAACGTTTTGAGAAGAAAAATCTTCTGTCGAAATATTGGCTCCAGCGATTCTTGTTCAACGGCTCTTCATCAGTTCACGTCTCTGTCTTCCTGTGTACCTCTGTACTTTCAATGTTATGTCAATAAAACTGTAACGGATCATTAGTAAATGTAGCTGATGAGGAACTTGGGCTTGTTGGTAGATAACAACAGAGTAACTGCGCAACGTAGAGATACGGACAAAGGAGGCTTGTGTGTGTTGTCTCTTCCAGCCATGTCTCCCCTTTGGGCGATTACTCTGTCTAAATGTAAAACTGTTACCCTTTGCACAATAATAGTAAAATGCATAAAGACAGGAAAGTGGACACAAAAATTACAACAAATGGCATCATATGCTAATGAGATATGCAAAAGTGCCTGCTACGATCTGTCTCCCCCATAACGTGCTGGATAAGATGGCGTCTTCTTCTGGATGTTGGCATTTCTTGAATACCTAAAGTAAAGTACATTTCAAAATTACAAAAATACACAGAACAACAGCAGTAGCAGAAGAGACAACGCATTGTTTAGTAAAAGAAAGTAAACTAATCTCTGATACACCGCAGACGAAATTTCCTTTATTAAATTAGTAGAAAAATACACCACACCTCATCTCATTCAATGCTGTGAGGGTTTCTTGGTACAAGAAAAAAAGGTATTTCTGCATGAAAACAGTAAAATAATCATAGCCTTCTACTTTTACAAAATACGCTACAGCGACTAAGCCAACTACGGCTGTATATACTTAAAATTGTTATATGCACATTGCAATAGCCAAGACAGGATAAATTTGGGTTCATATGCAGCTCACCGGGAGATACAACTTTGCAATCAACTCATTTCTGCTTGCCAAATATCTGCACTAACATAAGACTACAAATAAAAAGACCCTCTTTTTCATAAAACACCGGACTCAAAATAGAAAATCCAGTAGCAATATTACAATTTCACCACATAACACAGCCAGGTTTTGTAAGCCTAGTAGGTTTTACTATATAAATGTTGCAGCATATTCATGCTTTCAAATATTTACAACCGTGAAAATAAAGATTAAGTAAAAATAATACATTATATATAGGCTTAGATTGTGAGCTAATGTGTTTTCTACTTACAGCCAAATGCACAAAAAATTTGTTCTCTTTCAGCGCGTTTAAAGCGCTGTGTCTGTTCGCTTGTGCATGCAGCCGCTTTACCGCTCTTAAAATTTCTGTGCTGCCACATCGCCTGACACTGCCGTACAGCGTTGTAGCGCTTTTATTATTCGCGGTAATATACCTAAAGCGCTAGTAAATCTTCAGAATACACAAGCTGCCTTTTCGACTACCTGTCTTCGCCATGCGAAAGTCACACTGGCGCTAGTATTGTATCTACACTTCAAGTTACGCAGTACTTGATATTCTACGTATTTTTCGATGCGACAGGCCACTCGTCACTAAAGTCCTTAAGAACGGTGTTTCTCCTGGCAGTACAGCTTTGCAATAATTTCAGATGCTCTCCTGAGGCTTCCGTCGGTCAGTAGTATTTTCGCATACATACGCGCACGCATGCCTAAGAAACGTCTATGAACTGCCAAGAGAAACGTGGCGCAAAATGTAGCCATACCGGAAGGGCCGAGTACGCGCCGTTTGTAAACTCGGAACAAAAGCTGATATGCTTACCTGAGACGTTAAGAGAAATATGGCACAGGTCACTCCCCGCTGGTAGTCGTTCGTATGCATCTGGTCGTCTCTGTCCGTTGCGATCTCCCATATCACAATAAAAGATGCTGTGCAAACCGCAGCACTTCGGGCGCTTGTGACGGTCCGGCGAGCTGCACTTGCGCGATGTCGGAAAAGACGAAATAGGCGACACGCTGCTACTGGCGGCGGTCCCCCTCGTCGCAATCACACAGCACGGACAGAAGCTCCCACCGTTACTTGCCGCAACGCCTGGTTGCAGTCGCCCCTAACGCGGCGATTTCAGAACCACTCAACGACCGCGCGTGATGCAGCGCAACTGTAAAATGGCGTCATGCTACTGACGGCTTCGGCTTTGGATCATTTTGTGTCTGCACAACTGGGCAAAACAGTTGCGCTAGTGTCGGTTTTGTTTCCTTGCGTTGAAATAAAAACTGTTTTGCTCACTGATAATTTTACGTTACTTAAGTAATGTTCACGAATGAAACAGCCATGAATTTAACACGCGTCTTGAAATACCCGCTACGTTCACTTGGCAGAAGCAAAATTTGCTCGTCCGAGTGTGGTTGTGTTTGAAATATCTATCGCTGGGCTGTCGGAGCGTGCTCGAAGTGTGAAGACGCGGCGTAATTGTCCTTAATTTGCTTAGCTATAATCGTGCGGCTGCCCTTGATTTCTGTCGAGTGCAGTTTGCTCCGATGTAAGGTAGAACTACAAAGCCATCCATGTTACTGAATGATCTAGTGCACCTGAAGCTGCCAGAACTCCGGTATTTCCTCCACAAGTTCTTGCGACTGTGTGCCGCGATCACCAAATGGGAGCGTAGTCATTTGGCGGAGATTTAGCAACACATTTTCTAGAGCTATCGTTCACCGCTATATCACAACATGGAGAAGCAGCGGGGTTGGTCCTTAGTGAAATTTTCTATTTATTGCGAATTTTTCGATAGCAATTATATGGACACAACCGTCGAAATATATCTGTCGGTGTTGCCGTGACCTTACGCATAAAGTCAAGTGCGATAAGATCCTATCCTGCGCCGTTAGCTGTGCGCGTTAAAAGAAGTGTACGAGGGCGAGCCGAGATGTATAGTGTCTGGATGGGTGCCCCAAGTATCTATAGGTGGTCACGTGATAAAATGCGCGCAAGCCGGGGAAAGGAGGCGCTTATTTAGCACGCTTCTCCTCTGGCCGTTGCTCTAGCCCGGTCTGGCGCCACTCTCGCTCTGTCTTGGAGATAATTTCCGATGGGTGCAAAGCGGCGAGGGGAGGGGGGGGGGTGAGGGGAAGGGCGCTTTTATTGCGCCATTTCAAGTTTCGGAGGCGCTTCGAAGGATGAGGCAGCAGCAGTGTTCTGTCCGCTCTGTTCGCGCCCTTCATCACGCCGAGGCTGTGACAGCGAGTGTTCGCGGTCATTGAGTGAAATCTGTTCATGTTTGCACGTGCGCGTGTGACCCCGTGCTTGCTAATTTACGGAGTAAGCGATTGTTTACTGCAGTTTATTCAGGTGATGAAACTACGAACCTTGGTTCGTGCAGTTGTTCGTGCAGTGGTTCATGCAGCATTGGGGGGAAACTGCTACATTTTTCTTTTTAAATTTCTAGGGGGTTCAAAAGCAGTGCTGCGTTCGTGAATGTTTGTTTCTGGTCGCGGAACGCAACGCACTCCGGTAGCCCAGTGGCTTTGGTGTTGCGCTGCTGAGCTCGAGGTAACGGGAACAATCACACCCGCAGCAGTCGCGTTCCAATGGGGACAGAATGCAAAAACGCGCGTATATTGTGCATTCCGTGTGCGTTAAATAACCCGAGCTGCTGAAAATAAATCTGCAGTTTTCCATTACCGTGCGCCTCATAACAAGATCTTGATTTTGGAACCTAAATCCTCAAAATTTAACTTTACGTAGTGCAATTACATTTACAATCGACACTGTTGAGTGCGCCTATACTGAACTTGTTATCTCGTTGCTGTGCTCTCTGTAGTAGCCAATGCTATATTTTTTAGATTTACTTATGGTCAGAATCCAGTTTGACAAATCTGGGTATTCCTTAGCATAGGATGCCAGCGTGTGAGATATTAACAAACATGTTCAAGGAAAATCGATATTTAGAGTTCGATGTAATTGCAGAACATGACAAGCTTGACGAAAGAACGATACACCGCATTACAACCAGGACAGGAAACCGAGGGCCTGCCTAAAACATAAGACGTTATCCGGTATTTCTTCTCCTGCATTTTAATCTTTCTCTCGCCAGACTCATCTCGAATATCAGAGGAGTCGCGATCTTGCACGACGACTCTTCGCGTGCTATTAAGAGTCAAACGACCCACACACAAATGTTGACTCTTGTTTTGTGACTCTACCCGCGCGAAAATGGGTCTTCGTAAGAAAAAAGAGAGTCAAGTTGCCGTGACTCACTTTTTACTCTCTTTTTTCTTAGAGTGTACTACGCGGTGCCCTGCTTTGAAAGGCGCTCCACGCGACTTCATTAAGTCGGCGTTGAACTCGTAATCCTCTGGACGAAAGTGCAGCGAGCACAATATGGGATTTTTCAGCTCTTTGCCAGTGCGCTGTGGCAGAGAGAGCGTAACCTTTTATTTAAAATCAACAAGATTTGAGTCCGACGTCTTTTTAGTGGGTCTGGGCACCCGCCGCGGACGCGGTTCCGAGACCTTGTCTCGAAGCGGCTTCCTCGGCTCGCTGGACGGCCCAAAGTTGTGCTGTCAGGTCAGAGCTGAGCAGTGCGGTCATCCAGCGTGACCGGAGGTACGGCACTTAACCATTTCGAACGGAGAGGTTCACTCGTTGGCACACAGTGATAAGTAACGTTGGATTCGCCGCTGCAACTGCCCTTGGCCAAGTTCCGCGGACCGTTTGCGCATCCCACGACATCACATGGACGTGGCATTCTCGCTGCTTGTTCCAATTGCAAGTTTCGCGAGCCAGCAGAGCCAGCCCAGCACTACGCGATAACGAAACAACTGAAACTCCAAAGCGTGCATGGCGCAGAGTCGAGCGCACAGAGTCGAACGAAAACGAAACCTTTCGACCACCCATACCACTCAAGGGTAAAGTAAAAATGTTATTTTTTCTTGGAATCGAATAGAAGTAGGCAAGTAGCATTTTCTTCCGTCTTATAATCTAATTAAATGATCTTTTTAATACGAGTAGTTGAGTACTAGTGACATAAATTATGATGAGGAGTGCTTTCGTCATCGGGCTATAGTACCGGAACGTCGCTGGGGGGACTCAAATCGTGTTATGCATTTACCTCAATTTCTCGCTTACTAAAGCTCTGTTCACGATAGTATTGATGCCTTAGACGTTCTAGAGCATTGCTTTATTACTTTAACTTGACTTTCTGGTAACCTTTAGTGTCCCTTTAATACGTGTGTATACATGTGTGCATATTGTCACGTGGTAGTGACGGTAAAGAACACAGTGGAAATACTGTGAAAGAGAAAACTAGCTTTTATTGGGCGAACCTGTTCCCACAAAGACAAGCTACACTTAAAGCACAGCGACAGCGGCGAACACAGTCGGCGATCGTCGAAAATCTGATCAGCGGGTCAAGCGTGTCGGCTTTTATAGATCAGTCGTCGAATGCTCCAGAGTAACATCTCGGATCCGCGTGTCTTCCACAAAGTTCTACACTATTCGCGTCGAGCATACATGCAATCAGATTACACAAGTTTTATTTATTTATTTATTTGTTTATTTATTTATTTATTTCAACATACTGTCAGCCCCATGGGGGTTATTACAGGAGTGGGTAAATAATTTTGACACTTATGTACATTTGCAATCCTGGCTTAAGAAAAGACAGGATAGGCGGGAACACATACAGAGACGCAAATAATATCAATAAGTAAAAGAGAGGACTGCTTCCTCGGCAAGCTCAACAAATTTGGACAACGTTGTTCGCGCGGTAACACACGGGTTCAGTTCATTCTCTTCTCGCACAGCTTGTGGGAAGTAGGAAAACAAAAACGTGTTATTATTGCAAGAGAACTTACTATGCGGGTGCATCTGTCGAGTGGATTTAAGGTTTACAAAGTCCGAGTAGTCTAGATTAAAGGAGTTGTGGAGTAACATACACAAAAACTTCAAACGCTGTAGTTTCGCTCGGCTTGCTAGAGTGTGAAGGCCAGCGCATTGTGATAGCTAGTTGGTGAGTCGGTACGCTTATAGCGGTTATAAAGAAAACGGACGGCTTTCCTTTGAATCATTTCGAGTGTGTGGATGTTATTTTTCGTGTGCGGAAACCAGACTATATTCGCATATTCAACATCGGCCGAATAAGTGTGACATGGGCAAGGTATTTAGTTGCAAATGAAAATTGACACAAGACTCTCTTGAGAAAGAACAGTTTCTGCATTGCTTTCCTGGTTACCTGTTGGACATGCGCAGCCCACGTCAAGTTACAAGAAATGATGAGTCCTAAGTAACGATGCTCGGGAACACTTGGGATGATGGCATCATTAATGAAATAGGGATAATCTAACTTTTGTTTTTCTGTGTAACCCTCATTGAAACCGTTTTTTCTGAATTGATGGACATCTGCCAGTCCTTGCACCATTGACCAATTTGACGTAATGAGTTATTGAGTTTAATTTGGTCATCAATGTTCTTGGTCATCATGTTCTAGTCATCAATGTTGTCTTTCCCCGCAAAGTTGCGCGGAAAGACAGCCGATGGAACCATTGATAACATTCCAGAAACTTCTTTTACATGCAGATGCGTCCTGCGCTGTGCGATAACATTTGTTAGGTGGTGAGGAGTGGCCCGGTAAAGATAAAGAAGTACACGTGTCATTACCCGCCTCTTAAATAGCATCGTCCCGATGCTACAAATATAAGAGAGCGGAACACAAAAGGACACTTAATAAACAAAAGTGACAAAACAACGAAAAGAAACAAAGTCCAAAGGTCAGTTACGCGAAGTACCAAAGTTCATTAACGCTGGTAGTACGGCTTGAGTCGCATAACGTGGACTATTTCAGGTCGTGAGCGGCGCTGCTGTGATAGCGAAATGCCGTCTGGCACGACCTCATAGTCCAGTGCGCGAATACGTCGGATGATCTTGTACCGTCCGAAATAGCGACGCAAAAGCTTCTCGCTCAGTCCTCGTCGGCGTATAGGGGTCCAAACCCAAACACGGTCACCGGGCTGGTACTCGACGAAGCGTCGCCGGAGGTTGTAGTATCGGCTGTCGGTATGCTGCTGGTTCTTGATCCGTAGGCGGGCGAGCTGTCGGGCTTCTTCGGCACGCTGGAGATAGGTCGCGACGTCAAGAGTATCTTCGTCGGTGACGTGCGGCCGCAAGGCGTCGAGCGTCGTCGTCGGGTTCCTGCCGTAAGCCAGTTTAAACGGCGTGATCTGTGTTGTTTCTTGCACCGCCGTGTTGTAAGCGAACGTTACGTACGGCAGGACGGCATCCCAGGTCTTGTGCTCGACGTTGACGTACATTGCTAGCATGTCGGCGAGGGTCTTGTTCAGGCGCTCCGTGAGACCATTCGTCTACGGGTGGTAGGCAGTTGCCCTCCTGTGGCTTGTATAGCTGTACTGCAGAATGGCTTGGGTTAGCTCTGCTGTAAACGCTGTTCCTCTGTCGGTGATGCGGACTTCTGGGGCACCATGTCGCAACAGAATGTTCTCGATGAAAAATTTTGCCACTTCGGCTGCGCTGCCTTTCGGTGGAGCTTTAGTTTCAGCGAAGCGGGTGAGATAGTCCGTCGCCACGACGATCCACTTATTTCCAGATGTTGACGCCGAAAATGGTCCCAACAAATCCATCCCGATCTGCTGAAATGGTCTAATACTGCTGGCCTTGTCGGTGGTGTCTTGCGTCGCAGACAGTCTCGGTATGTCTTGACATAACGGGCGACGTCGGTGGTCAGACGCGGCCAGTAATACCTTTCCTGTATCCTCGACAGCATTCGGGAAAATCCGAGGTGCCCAACGGTTGGATCGTCATGTAGGGCGTACAGTACTTCTGGACGCAGCGCTGACGGAACAACAAGAAGGTAGCTGGCGCGGACTGGTCAGAAGTTCTTCACGAGCAGGGTGTTTTGTAATGTGAACGAAGACAATCCGCGCTTAATTCTGCCCTAGGCACTACGTCGGTGTTCTCTTCCAAATACTCGACGAGGCCTTTTAGCTCCGGGTCTGCTCATTGCTGTTTAGTGAGGCCTTCTGCGCTCATTATTCCGAGGAAGGCATCGTCATCCTCGTCGTCTTCCGGCGGGGGATCGATGGCGGCACGTGATAGGCAGTCCGCGTCTGAGTGTTCTCGTCCGGACTTGTAGATTACCGTGACGTCATATTCTTGCAGTCTGAGGCTTCACCTTGCCAGCCGTCCTGAAGGGTCCTTTAAGTTAGCTAGCCAACACAACGCGTGATGGTCGCTGACGACTTTGAATGGCCTGCCATATAGGTAAGGGCGGAATTTTGCTGTAGCCCAAATGATGGCGAGGCATTCCTTTCAGTCGTAGGATAATTGCCTTCCGCTTTTGATAGCGACCGGCTAGCATATCGCCCGTTCAAGTCCGTCTTTCCTCTGGACTAGGACCGCACCGAGGACTAAGTTACTGGCGTCAGTGTGGATTGCGGTATCGGCGTCTTCGTCGAAATGTGCAAGTACCGGCGGTGACTGCATGCGTCGTTTTAGTTCTTGAAATGCGTCGGCCTGCGGCGTTTGCCACTTGAACTCGACATCAGATTTGGTTAGATGCGTTAGCGGCTCAGCGATGCATGAAAAGTCCTTGACAAAGCGCCTGTAGTAGGCACACATACCAAGGAATCTACGCACTGCCTTCTTGTCGATGGGCTGCGGGAACTTTGCGATGGCAGCTGTTTTCTGTGGGTCAGGGCGTACTCCGGATTTGCTGATGACGTGGCCTAGAAAAAAAAGCTCATCCTAAGCGAAGCCGCACTTTTCTGGCTTCAGAGTGAGCCCTGATGATTTGATGGCCTCTAGTACTGTCGCAAGCCGCCTAAGGTGATCGTCGAAATTTCCGGCGAAGACGACGACGTCATCCAAGTAGACAAGACAGGTCTGCCACTTCATTCGTGCTAACACCGTGTCCATGACGCGCTGGAACGTTGCAGGCGCCGAGCACAGTCCGAATGGCATAACCTTGAACTCGTAGAGGCCATCTGGCGTGATGAAGGCAGTCTTTTCGTGATCTCTCTCGTCGACTTCTATTTGCCAGTAGCCAGACTGGAAGTCCATCGACGAGAAGTATTTAGCGTTGCAGAGCCGATCCAATGCGTCGTCTATCCGTGGAAGGGGGTATACGTCTTTCTTCGTGATCTTGTTCAGTCGACGATAATCGGCGCAATAACGTAGGGTTCCGTCCTTTTCCTTCACCAGGACAACAGGAGATGCCCACGGGCTTTACTACGGCTGGATGATGTCGTCGCGGAGCATTTCGTCGACTTGTTGCCTAATAGCTTCACGTTCTCGCTTCGAAAGTCGGTAAGGGCTCTGGCGGAGTGGTTGAGCGCACTCTTCGGTTATTATGCGATGCTTTGCGACTGGTGTTTGTCGAATCCTCGATGACGTCGAAAAGCAGTCCTTTTATCGTCGGAGAAGACTTCTTAGCTGTTGCTGCTTGCTCATGGCGAGACTTGGATTTATGTTGTAGTCTGGTTCGGGAACCATGGTCGTCGGGGTAGATGCGTCGGAATCCGAGAGGACAAACGTATTACTGGTTTCCAGAATTTCCTCGATGTACGCGATCTTAGTGCCCTTGTTGATGTGCTTGAACTCCTGGCTGAAGTTTGTCAGCAACACTTCAGTTTTCCCTCCAAGCAGTCGAGCGATCCCTCTTGCGACGCAAAGTTCACGGTCTAGCAGCAGACGTTGGTCACCCTCGATGACGCCTTCTACGTCGGCAGGTGTTTTGTTGCCGACGGAAATGACAATGCTGGAGCGAGGTGGGATGCTGACTTAACTTTCGAGCACGCTTAAGGCATGGTTACTACGAGAGCTCTCCGGCGGTATCGCTTGATCTTCCGACAGCGTTATCGACTTCGACTTCAGGTCGATGATTGCGCCGTGTTGGTTCAGGAAGTCCATTCCGAGAATGACGTCTCGTGAACACTGGTCGAGGATAACGAAGGTGGCAGGGTATGTCCGGTCATAAATGGTAATTCTTGCCGTGCAGATTCCAGTCGGCGTAATGAGGTGTCCTCCAGCGGTGCGAATTTGAGGGCCCTCCCATGCAGTCTTAACCTTTTTCAACTGGGCGGCAATGTGTCCACTCATGACGGAGTAATCAGCCCCTCTGTCGATTAAGGCGGTGACTGCGTGGCCGTCGAGAAGCACGTCGAGGTCGGTGGTTCTTTGTCTTGCGTTACAGTTAGGTCTTCGCGTCAGATCACGGCTTTGTCGCATTGACCTGTGGTTGGTATGCGACGTCGTCAGGTCGTCTTTCGTCGTCGTATTCTTTGCTTGCACACTTCGTCGGGACAGCGGCATGTCGTTATGTCGTCGAGGTAGTATTTTCGGCGTCTGCGTCGGCGGCGGAGGATCTTTGTCAGTTCGACGAACAGCAACCGCACCTCCATCGGTTGCTGCTTTTAGTTTTCGGATATGGGCTCGCTGACCGGCCCCGGGCTGGGCCAGTGTATGGACGGCGCTGCGGCGACAGGTAGCGGCCTGGTGACGGCGAACGGGACGGTCGTCGAGGACTTCACTGAGTAGCGGAGAGGTAGTCGGCGATGTCACGAGGGCGTTCACCTTCCCTCGGGCGCTGTGCGTTGACGGCGAAGCCTCGCAATCCCAGGTCGCGGGATGGGCATCGGCGGTACACATGGCCGGCTTCGCCGCAGTTGTAGCAGAGTAGGCGGTGGTCGGGGGCGCGCCAAATATCCGTCTTCCTCGCGTAGGTGCGCTGGGCGACGGGTGGCCATGCTGGCGGCGGCGGCGGTGGACGACGGAATGGCGGTGTTACAGGGCCCTGGCGCGGTTGCGGAGGGGGACCTTGACGGCGTGCAATGACGGCGTATGTCATCGCTTCTGGCTGGGGATGCGGTAATTGAGGTTTCACCTCAGGAACTCCCAGCGATCGCTGAACCTCATCTTTAACGATGTTCGCAATCGAAGCTACTTGATGCTGCGACGAAGGCAAGACTTTGCGCAGTTCTTCACGCACAATGGCCCTGATGGTCTCTTGGAGATCAACGGAGCCCAGCGCTTGGATGGCGCACTGAGGCGTGAGCACTTGGCGGTTATATTGCCTAGTGCGCATTTCTAAAGTTTTCTCAATCGTCGTAGCCTCTGTCAGGAACTCAGCTACGGTCTTCGGTGGGCTTCGGATTAGTCCGGCGCAAACTTCTTGCTTTACGCCTCGCACCAAGAAACGTACTTTTTTCTCTTCGGACATTTCCGGGTCGACGTGCCGGAAAAGACGGGTCATCTCTTCTGTGAAGATGGCGATGGTCTTATTGGGTAGTTGGCCTCAGGTTTCCAGCAGAACTTCGGCCCTTTCATTTCAGACAACGCTCGTGAACGTTCTCAGGGAGTTACTGCGGATCATGTCCCATGTTGCAAGGGTGGACTCCCGGTTCTCGAACCAAGTCCTCGCGGCATCTTCCAAGGAGAAGTACACATGTCGTAGCTTATCCTCAGATGTCCAGTTGTTAAAGGTCGAGATCCATTCGAAGGTTTCGAGCCAGGTTTCCGGATCCTCCGACGTAGCTCCACGGAAGGTAGGGGGCTCTCTGGGTTGTTGAAGTACGACGGGTGACACTGGCGCTGCCATTGTGGTTGTCTTGGCTACAATCTTTTTGGTCTTCTCAGGTAGAAGTCCGTGTTTCGGGAGCAGCTGTTGTAGAAGACGGCTTGCTCGATGGTCCGGGACTACGTTAGTGCTCTCTTTGCGGTCCGGGTTTGAATCACGGCTTGTCGGGGGCGTCCGGTGCATGGACGAAAAGCACCTCCACGGGATGTCACGTGGTAGTGACGTTAAAGAACGCAGTAGAAATACTGTGAAAGACAAAACTAGCTTTTATTAGACGAACCTGTGCCCACAATGACAAGCTGCACTTAAAGCACAACGATAGCGGCGAACACAGTCGGCGATCGTCGAAAATCTGATCAGCCGGTCAAGCGCGTCGGCTTTGATAGATCAGTCGTAGAGTGTTCCAGAGTAAGCGCTACGACCCGCGTGTCTTCCACAAAGTTCTACACTATTCGCGTCGCGCATACATGCAATCAGATTACACAAGTTGCGGGCAAAGACAGCTGATGGAACCATCTGTAATGTTCCAAAAACTTCTTTTACATGCAGGCGCGTCCTGCGCTGTGCGATAACAATTGTAAGGTGGTGAGGAGTGGTCGCCCGATAATGATAAAGAAGTACACGTGTCAATATACTTGAATATGTATACCATGTATATATATATATATATATATATATATATATATATATATATATATATATATATATATATATATATATATATATATATATATACGTGCTTATGTTACTTGAAAGAGTGTAAATTCGCATTCCTTACCTACCCCTTATGTAATACCCCTGAAATCTGGGGTCGTTAAGGAAAATAAATTGAGCTGAACTGAAAATCACTTAAATTGTACTACTTCGGATAGAATAGCTTTCTATTTTACTCTGGTTTCCACTGAAGACTACGAACGAACATATTACCATCAGCGTTCCTGCACTCGTCTCTCCACATAATGCAAGATCTATACAAACGTCATTTTCTGCATGGTTGTATCTTTCAAAACCTGTTGTCTTCTTTCTGTTCCGAGCTTGGTATTTTCTCATGAGGTTTCTTTTTGCTGCACGCATCTCCGATTTTCTTTTATTTTTTGGCTCCATTCATAGAAAAATTGTGTGCTCTCTTTAAAACATCTGTTCTTGCTGTATTGTTGCTGATTATGAAGCTCTTCTTCTCGTGTTTTTTTGCTGTTTTTTTTAGAGGGAAGCTCTTAGGCGCCCGTTCCTGAGGCAAGCGTCAGCGTCGACGTAACCGAGCGAACAAGCACATCGAATGATGAAAAAGCGAATGCGGAGCACAGCGGGGAATGAAAGACGTGAGGGGAAAAGTGGAGGAGGAGGGTATGATAATAACGTGCGAAGAAAATGGTAGTGCGGCGATGATGCCTACGAGATGGCACCAGGGTAGCGCGCGTCGTCTGGGAGCTCTGTCTGCAGCGGCTGCTGTGAATGGCACCCACGCTTCATACGCGCGCTGACTCTCGGGATCTCCAGTATGAACAGTCCAATAGAACGCTCTCCTCATTTAGACGAGGTCACCTTCGTTCGTTTTCATAGCAAATAGCAGTGCCTGCCTTCAAAGGGTTCTCTTATGTAACTGACTGACAAGAGCCACGGAGGGCGTAGAGCGAGGCATTCGTGCCACAGTTCGGCCCAGTTTCAACGTACCACACGAGACAGATTGGCCGCGCCAGCCAATATATCGCGAAATGAAAGTACCTATAGAGCTACGCTAAAGTGTCGCATTACGGAGTAAGGGAATCATCGCTGAACTTTTTTCTTCTATTCTTTTTGTTCCAGATGTTTGGTTGTAGCTGCTTTACATTTCTACTTATTGTTTTCTCTTTGGACTTGCACTCAAGTTTTCGTACTGTTCCTGGGCATAAAAATTATCTATGGACTGAATAATATTACTATTTTATATAATTAACATCTAGTGGCATACTGATTGCTGTTGACAGTTGGCTGAGATGTTATAGGCGCAACGACAGATAAAGGGTACAGGAGTTCATTTGGCTTGAAGGCAGCGTAGCGCACTGTGAAAATTTTTAATCGGAACTTTCTATGTACCGCCGAATATTTGTCCTGTCTTGTTTGATGAGGTCATGCCTTCTATTGAAAGTGTCTTCTCATAGCATGCACAGAGTTATCCTTCTTGGTCATTTTCGGACACCTGGAATCGGTTGGAACACGCTTACGTATTCACCTTAGAGACACTACACAAAGAAAAAATGCAGCCTGTTGCTAAACCTTCTGTGCTTTTGTTCGCTTCAGCAATATAATTTTATCGCCAATTCCTGTGGCAACGTCTTAGACCTTTGCCTCTCGAATGCTCAACTTATAGATGTCTCTTGTTCTGACATTTCCCTTGTGCGTCCCTCTAAGTTTCAAACGTGACTAAAGATAACTGCTCTAAGTCATCCCTTATTGCAGAGCTCCTCCTGTGGCATTAAAGATCAATTATTTTGTTTTGCTATCAAGCATGGTGATTATGTTGGTTTGTTTGATTTCTTGTCCGCCACTGATTAGTCCCTGGTTACAGACAAAACCAAAGTTGATGACCAAGTAAATCAATTTGCGAACCTTGTTTTGAGCACTATGCTCGAAGAAATTCCACAGCACAGTCCTAAACGCTCTAAATATCCCCACTGGCTGCCCTCTGAACTTATATGCCCTAAAGTGTAAAGTTCGTGCACCCGGTAAATCCAGAAGTCCTGTGCCTAACGATTGAAGAGAGCAATTCCGCTTTTCTCGAACTCTTTGCCAAGGTTTTTATAAACGGGATAACGATTCAGATATTTCATTCTTAGAAACGAACGACTCCGACTGGTCGGCGTAGGGTTGAAGGTATATCTGCAAGTGCTCTAGTAAACGTGGAGCGTGTTTTCGCCTGCTTGATTTTAGAGGAGTCGAAGTCCACCGTTTTGCATTCTTTCACTGCCTATTTCTCATCCTTAAACAAAGCTTTAGATTTCATCGCTGTTGTCAGTCAACAGCGCACGACGGTTGCTACATCTAGTGCTGCGTTGTTGGTGAAAAGGTCATCTGCGGATTTCTTAAGCAATTGAAGCCTCATGCGGCTCCGATGGCATCCCCTACGCAATTCTAAAAGCTTAGGGCTGTAGTTTTGCCCAGCATGCCGAGGTAATCGCACAGGCCTTCTGCTTCTTGTCAAGCTCCTTCATGGTATCCTTAACTTGCATCGAAATCCAAAGTTTCTAGCTGTTTTGTATTTCGGGCAAGATCCCCAGAGAACATATATCTTTCAATGTTCCTGCCTGTCATCACCAAAACTCAAGCATCCACAGAATAGAGTCGTCCTGATAATTGTTTTTTTATGGTCTTGATATTTTTCATAATTCGCTGTCATGATTGTTTTCCAAGCTTTGTCTTGTGTCTTTGTTTCACACATTGTTTAACTGTCGTTTTCCTGCTTTTTCTTTTGCGTTCACCTTGCGCGTTGTTGTATGTACTCTCTTATTTTCAAGATTGTTCTTCTTATTCACGCTTTTACTTATATTCTTCTGCCGTTATTCTTTCTATTTTTTTATGAATGCGTACGTCAGCACTTAGACCTCATGGTTGTTTCTGAGCAAGAGAAATAAATGATTGATTGACTGATTGATTGGTTGAATATTAGGAAATACTTGAAGGATGTGAAGTTTCAGATAAGGGAGTCCATCGAGCTAAGGAAAGTTTTTGAAAAGGCTATTGATTCAGAAACGAAGTATTAAACCGATATGCTATGCTGAAATGACTACGTGATAAATTTTTTAACTTTAGTATAACTAAAGAAAAACTTTCTCAATTAGCACGTTTCCACACATTGCAGAGTACTAAAAGCCATGAAAAGGTCAGAAACAATATTTGAACAATATTAAAATTTCGCTAATAATGTTTATAACTCAGTGTATTACTTCATATGGCCTTACCCGCCGTGGTTGCTCAGTGGCTATGGTGTTGGGCTGCTGAGCACGAGGTCGCGGGATCGAATCCCGGCCACGGCGGCCGCATTTCGATGGGGGCGAAATGCGAAAACACCCGTGTGCTTAGATTTAGGTGCACGTTAAAGAACCCCAGGTGGTCAAAATTTCCGGAGTCCTCCACTACGGCGTGCCTCATAATCAGAAAGTGGTTTTGGCACGTAAAACCCCAAATATTATTATTATTATTCATATGGCCTTTTACGAAGTAAACTACATCCACATGAAGCTAGTTTTGAAGCTATCTCCATCTTACGGATAAGGCTGTCAAACTTGCGTTAAAAATGCACTGATTTTCCAAGTGGTTTTGAATTAAAACTGCTTTTTGTACTATGATGCTCGAAAATAACAGCAGTACCATTGTGTTTTGTCACGTATATTGTGAACATAAATGTGTAATACGGTACTATCATCAGTAAGTGTTTCAAGTTCATTGCCTTGCGAACTCACCGGTCGGAGTTTCTAAATTGCAACATCTGGCATCAACAAATTAGTTTAAGGGTTAGTTAGCAAAGGTGCAATGATTTGTCGATTTTGTATTTATCTTTTTCGTCCAAATAATCTCTACCTGTTAAAGTAGTCCCGCTAAGCGAGTAGATTTATGCTACATGCCACACACGTTTCTGAATAATTCAGTGAACACTAATTAAAACAATTTGTAATGTATGGAATAGAATGAATTTTTTATAGTTCAACGTCTATAAATCCTAAAAAAATCCCATTTTAGAAAGGCTCTCTATAAAAACAGTGATAAGAGTATTAGACAATGCCAGTCTACACCAAGCAATCATTGTATGCGTGGTGACAGATTGGTTTTGCTATGTTAAATGAAGGTCTGGGATACTGTGAACGTTAGCTCACTGGTTAGAAAAAAGAACTAGCCTGGTTTATTGTTTCTGAGACTTCTTTGAATATTGTGGACGACGATATGTTCTTGGACTTATTGCCACTTGTTCAAGGAGTCTAAGGACACAATGCAATGCTACGAAACAACCCTTGAGGGCACAAACATTTGCATGTCAGAGGCGTTACTAAATACTACTTTATTCAAAATGCCGCAAGTTACTGGAAATGTAGTTTACCGAATGCGGAGATTCGACAAACCTAACAGGCACAATGCAACAGGCTATCATAAAACTCAGCAACATTATTTGAAAGAGTTCAAGGAATCAAAGAAGGAATGCTGTGCTTCGCAACTGGGACATGCAAGGCGTGTATTTAGAGTTTGCAATTCTTTTTAGGAAGTTTATTAGCGTAGCGACCGTGACATGTTAGCTGAGCACATTATAGGAGAGGTGTATATACTTTGTATATAATAACGTGTTTCAAAAGACCAATCAAAGATATTTCCTATCAACTTTCCTATTGGAGCCTGGAGGACAGTTTTTTATACAAGCACCATTAGCTAAGTACGTGATGGTTTAAACGTCTCTTCGCGCTCTATTTTGATAACAGAGAAGTGTCTTTATCTGCTGACATCAGCAGCAAAGTTTGCAAGAAGTTTCCGAAGAATTGTAGATCAGGTGCTCGCGCAACCTGAAATTCAATGCATGCGTTGGATTGCATCCCATATGCTTACGTTTTGAATCGAGGAACTGTTGCCACGGTCTCCAACTGTGCTATCGGAGCCATTTTTTTTCTTTTCTCTGACTCCATACTTAGGAGTGAAGGTTTATCGTACAATTCTGGGCTACATAAGTAGATTTAGTGTGTTAATGATCTTTGAACTGATAATTGGGGCATGGCTCATCATCCAAGTAGTAGATACTGTGCGATAAGTTGGTGTAACCTATACACAGTTATCCAGGAAAAACACGGGGAATGCGGGAGATGGAAATTCAAGACGATGAGGAAAACGTGAACAAGGTGAATGCAGGAGCCAACGTTCCGACAAGTGGACTTGTCTTCTTCAAAGCGACGTATGTTTTCCTCGCCACAGTGGTGAATGCAGGAGCCAACGTTTCGAAAAGTGTACTTCCCTTCTTCAAGGCCACGTACGCTTTCCTGTGGCGAGGAAAGTGTACGTCGCCTTGAAGAAGACAAGTCCACTTGTCGAAATGTTGGCTCCTGCAGTCACCTTGTTCACGTTTTGCTGATCGTCTCTACATAGTTATGGCTTTCTAGAGCATGACTAACAGGAATAACTGGGAAAACGACAGTTCATTTCTGTTGAAAGATGGGCTCTTTTATTCAGTCTGCAGTATATGAGATTACCCTGTTTATTCGCCCATTTTCTCGCGCTGGAAAATTTGTTGAAATAATTTATTGTCCAGGAAATCGCAGAAAGTATCTGGAAGCAGAGAGAAAAACGCATGTGGTCAGAACTCGTGCGTTTAAATTCAGAAGAGGAAAAGAAATGTGATAGATATTTATCCTAAACATGCCGATAATAATTACCTGAATTAAAAATATCGGTTACAATGTTTCATTAGCTGAACTAGGTTTCACAATGTTCTTAAAATTGGCTTAAGATTGGCATAATGTTGCATGGCTTAAGATTTCGGAGACTCCTCAAAACCGAGTAAAAGCATTTAATTTTGGCATGGTCATAATATTAAAAGGAGGTTACGAATACAGTTGTGTATGGAACACCCACTCACATTTAGCTTCTGTGGGATGGCCAGGAATGGTCCCATTGGTTTGTTATTGCCTTGCGGGTGATTGGCTAAAAAGTAAGCAAACAAGTCAAAGGCGTTATTTGGCCTTGGGGAAAAATATTGTTGCCCTTGTTTTTTAGGTTAGCGTAAGAACAAGGAATTTTTTTTCATTTCCTCGCAGCATGATCAAAAAGAAAATGTAAGAAACATCAAGGATTGAAGAAAAAAAGCGGATGCGATATTCGAGAGAAGGTTACTGGCCGCTATGAGGAACCTGAATTCCGTCACAGCCTAGCTATATGAATGAAAATCAAATGTTATTTATATTGCATGGGGCAGACAGAGGCCGCTTTTAGCCCTTGAGTTCCGACTTGTGTGATAACTGCAAAGAAGCGTTATGTGTTTGTTATGGTGCCAAAGATTGAAAAACTCTTATTCCTTCAATTGATTTTGCTATAATATTTTAGAATCTACAACCGGAAACACAACTGGGGTCTCAAGAAAGCTATGTTCTGCTGCGCTTTGCTCGTTAGGGCGGAAAAGCAAATAAATAATAATAAAATGCGACATCAAAATACCTCTACGTGAAGTTCCTACAAACAGATGTCCCATGTTTTTGGATGATTATATGTTGCAGTGCCAATAGTAAGAAAGACGATTAGTATTTATCAGCGATAACACATATTGTCACAGGTGTATTCGTGTCGGCCTTGATCCTCCAAGTAGCAAGCAGCCAAACGTAATCTTCCTCTTCTCCCCCGGTCGTGCATACCTCACATCTTGCTTAGGTGCCAGCACAAAATGCAAATAAGAGTGTCACAACATCTTTCGGGAGTAGCTAAGAGCCTAATTTTTAACTATGCTATGAGTTTGGGGAAAATGATTCCGAATACATGAATTTGAAGATGTAATTTTAAATCGCAAGTGCATGTCTCGTGGTAAGCTAACCGCAGTGCTAATAGGCGCAAGCTTGCACCTCAACAGAAATGGCATGAGCAGAAGCTTCACAGTATTACATGCACGGGCGCGGAAGGAAAGTGGATAGAGGAGAAGCTATTGTGTCGATTACAAGCTACCCAATACTTGCAAACTTACACGCATAAACTGAAACTGGCGTTTTGTGAAATTTGGTTTATTATATGTGTCAGTTGAGGCGAATATGCTTGAACTCAAACATGTTGCGAGGCTGTGGGCGCTGCATGGTACAATACGTCATTCAGTAATTTTTTTGTAAGACGTTTGTTATACGAGTAATATGATTGCGTAAACTAGTCTAAATGCATTGCTTCAAGTTATACGTCTAAGCGCAGTGTAAGAAATAACGAATAGTGCAGTATCAACTTTGTAAAATTTGGGCTCAGTGTTCTGTCATTGTCCCGTGTGATCAAAAAACGGTACGTTTATTCGGCGGAACGTTACAAGTTGTGTAGCTGGTGTTTCGGTAAAATGTAATGTTAGGCAATATTTATGGGACTTTGGTGCGATAATGCTCAGCTTTTACAGGATGCAGCACACTGCAGTACCTATTTATCACCAACTAAGTAAATAGTGCGAAAAGAGAAATTCACGTCTCACTCGTTGTTGGCATTGAATATGTTCCTCACTGTCACACACCAAAACACCCGCCTAGTAACGCGTCAGGAGAACGTCAAATAAGGTATTCAATAAAAGAATTCTTCGCATTAGCATGCTGCTCACCGAAAAAACTTGATTGATCAAAAGGGATTTACGACTTTCATCCAAAAATTCTTACTTGGCGCTGCTAACACCGCCAGCTCCAGCCGCTCCTGCAGCTGAACGGCTACTTCTTGCTGCGCCCTGGCCAGCGGAAGAACCGACAGAAGAGGAAGAGGCTCCAAAGCCTCCAAAACTTTGAGGGCCCCAGGAGAAACCCTCACCAGGGTAGCCATAACCATAGCCACCGAGGCCGCCCCAGTAGCCGTTATCGCCGAAGTAGTCTCCGGGAGTACCATAGAAGTATCCGCCAAGAGGAACGCCAGCGAAGCCAAAACCGTAGCCATCGCCGAAGCCAAAGCCATAAGGACCGTGTCCGTAATATACTGGGCCATACGCTGGCCATACATTGTAGCTACCAGGGTACCATGCCCCAGGTACGACTCCATTAGGTAGGAGGCCTCCGGCTGCTCCTCCAGGTCGGCCGACTGAGGTTGCAGCGCTGGGACCAGCAGATCCGGGCCGGCCAGCGGGGGAAGCGCCGGCGCCAGCGGGGGATACTCCGCTCGGCCCACTAGGGAAACTGCCAGAGAAGGCACCGGGGAAACCGCTTGGGAAACCGCCGACAACACCAACAGGGAATCCGCCAGCGCCGCTGGGTCCTGCGGGTCCACCGAAAACGTGAAAGCCTGAGCTTGGGCTGCCAGCTTGTGGGCTAGCGCCGGCAGATCCAACAGGTCCGACAGGTCCGCCAAATCCGCCAAGTCCGACCGGTCCGCCAGCTCCAACAGGCCCGCCAAATCCAGCAGATCCGCCAAATCCGACAGATCCACCAAAACCAAAAGGTCCGCCAGCTCCGCCAGCTCCACCAGGCGCGCCAAATCCGGCTGGTCCGGCAGATCCAGCAGGTCCAGCAGGTCCAGCAGGTCCAGCAGGTCCAACACTGGCACTAAGTCCGCTGGCTCTTGACGAACCGGTGGCGCTAGGCAAGTCGGTCTTCACGGAGGAACGTGGCCCAGCATACGCCAGGGAGGCTGCAATTGAGGTAAAATAGATTTGCAGCCCAATTATGGTGATTCTCTACATATGTACTGCAGTAACACACACAGGCACCGGCAGCTGATCATAGCAATATTGGAAAAAAGATTGCTCCCTAGGGAAACATACAGCCAAGATTTAAAAAGCAGCCGCAACAGAAAAGCTTGAGCCTTCCGTTCTTACTGTACTTTATATCTTTTTGCTTTTATTATGCGCAAAATCATTCTTCAGTATTAGGTAATATTTTTTTATTCTTTGCAAGGCTTTCTGGCTATCGGATGTTTATGATATGTGCTATAAAGTGCTGACTCCTTGCATTGAATATGTTATTTTCTTCCTATATTCCTTGAAAAAGCTATACCTGTATCTGCTCGCAAGCACGTACAGGAGCCGCTTCATGGACGTTTTAGATCCTTAAAAAATATTTTTTAAACAAAGGACCATGGCTTCAATGAGAAGCGGATTTGACAGATCTAGTTGCTGCGGGCACCTAAGTAGAGCCTGATGTAAATTGTCTAAATGAATCTATTGTAGGCTTAATTAAGAAGCCTAACATTGCACTTGCTATATACAAAAGAAACCTTGCAAGTAGAGCCGAAGACCTCAGATAACGGAGCCATATCAAAGCGATAAACTGCAGTCTATCGGTAATACCGGCGCTAAAATTATCAATATAATAAGTGTGTCTAGACACTCGTTTTGGGCATGTAATTAAGGTAATTGCATTCAATTGCTCAGAATGTAGAATCTGAAGTGCCCGTGTAGAAGTTGTAGCTCTGCAATTGTGATGGGGAAGAGGAGTCGGCCAGCTGAATTGCCAACGCTACACCAAAGGGACTGACGGCGATGTTAGGAGAAAGCGCACTGCCCGAAGAAGCCGCTCTATTACCCGTTTTTACAAATCTCCTAGTGATTGGTGGAGGTGCGGGGCAAATAATTTTGTTGCCAGCAGGTGAACAAGATGGAGCGAAGGGAAATAATAGCTACAGGCACCCGAGCAGCTCCTCGAAGCAGCGCCTTTTGATGCCACAACTCCTGTCGATAGCACTTTTTATGCAACGTTAGAGAATATTGGGAACGTTTCTGAATCGGTTATCTTGTTGAAGTTTATGGCCTCAGCACCTGCCATCATAGCTGCATAAACCGCACTCTACAATAATAGCAGCTTTAATCATTAAGATCTGAATGTTCTAAATAATAGCAGAAATATTGCAGAAACTCCAGTTCAGGCATTTAATACCGAACATAGCAAAAATAATTAAAGAAAGAAGAAGAAATGAAAGCCTATTGTTAGATATATATTGAAATCATTCGCATTAGGAATGTATTTGCTCATGATTGTTCATATTAATATTTCTGCATTTCCTTCCTAACTTATATGGCATCATGTAATACTGCCTACCTGTAACAACCTATCCATCCTAATATAGTAAGAAAAAACAATATGGCTTTTAGCAGAGTTCTTTCATCTGAAACTGAGCGCTGATATTACGGGTTTGCTGGTGTGTAGACAGTGTTGCATGAGATAGCGCATACGTCGGGCTATATTGAATGGGGACACGTTCCTAGCAAAATGATCTGGTTTGCTTCAGTACTTACAACTTGTGAATCCATTCTGTTCACACGACTTTCTTAGTATTTCGAGCAGCTCGAAAAGAGGGACTAAAGTCAAACGACAGGTTCACCAAATTAGTGTTCTGCGCTTTGGTAAACGCTAACAGCCTATCAGGAATTACCAAAGTGCAATATGTCAATCTTGCTCCTCCTAATATTTCTGTTTATACAACTATAGTTTAACCTGCTCTAAAGAAGAGAATGTATTGGCCACACGAAGCCTTACGTTCAGTGGCGTACTTAACAAAAGTCCTGAAGGTCAGAGCCTGGAAGTAATTGGAAAAGACGTACATGTGGGTACGCCACTGTGCTCCTGACACACTAGCTTCTGCATATATATATATATATATATATATATATATATATATATATATATATATATATATATATATATATATATATATATATATATATATATATATATATATATATATATATATGTATGTATATTGCATCCACAGTCTATCACGGAGTCAACTTGGCGATGTTTTGTTAAGTTTCCCTGCAAAAAAAAAAAAACGGTTCAAGTTCTCGCGAGCCTGCATATTATTGGGCAAACATTCATCAAACATTTCCTGAAGCAAAAGGGTGTTGGACATTTAAGAAATTCTCACGGAATGTAAACTGCAGCTCGCATATTGATCTGTGCCTTTGATGCTCTTGTTTCTAAAATGCCAGTTTCAAACAAAGAAAAAAAAGTTGCAGCTTCTCACCAGCAGACAAGATCGCGATGGCAACGAAGGTCTTCATGACGGCTGTTTCCTGCGGCGGCTCTGGTTAGACGACCTGCAGAAGTGCGAATTTCGGACTACAGCACTGCTTATTATATAGTTATCAAGCAACAAGGGGGCTTGTGAGTACAATGCCTTGCTAAGGCATACATTTATTTTTCTTCATATAGTGAATCACTGTATTAAAAATAAAATAAACTCCATTTATTTAGCGCGCTGCAGCGTCACGCTGGCTCTCGGTGTGACGTAGAGGACACACACATGCGGTAGATGTTCCAGCTTCCTGCGTTTCCTTCTTTTCTTTTTCTTCTCTCGCTAGCACAAGCATGGTGAAACTGATGTGCCCTACCGTTAGGAACACAATGTAAAGCGACTACACAATACTCCAAGTCTCTATTGTTAGTCATCTGTGACACAAAAGTCAGGTTAAGGCACGTCTCCAAGTGTCACGGCACAATAGTTTGTGCCCGATTCCAGCTTGCACTGCGCATGCATTGCACTAAAAGAAATATAAGGCGTTCTCCTTATTCATCTGAAGTGTTCTATAGCCAGTTTGACCTTGCGGCTACCTCAGCTACCATTTCCGCGTTAATTGCGAATTGAAATATATGTTCATGTGCGGTCCTACCTTAAAAACAAGTTTTCTCGGCAAGCTTACGGGCCCG
Source organism: Dermacentor variabilis (assembly GCF_050947875.1). Classification (NCBI taxonomy): domain Eukaryota; kingdom Metazoa; phylum Arthropoda; class Arachnida; order Ixodida; family Ixodidae; genus Dermacentor; species Dermacentor variabilis. The sequence goes on from NC_134573.1 coordinate 121,387,347, forward strand.
ATCTACATGCGCAGCTATTGCTCTTTCTTCCCAGCCCACGTCAGCAATGTTCGCGAGGACTGTGATAAGGGACAAAACAATAAGAGTCGCCGCGATATGTTTGTTCATGCTTTTCTGTTTTAGGGGCGCGTTAAAGAACCTCAGGTGGTCGAAATTTCCAATTTCCCACCATCGGAATGTGGTTTTAGCACGTAAAACCCCATAATTTAACTTCTCGTTCCTTGACGAGAATCTCCCAATGGCATCCCGGCTGCCATTATAGAATATTACGGCAGTTTTATTGTACCTGTCCTGTTATCAAGCTTTCTTAACTGCCTGAATAATTGCACTTTTTCGTGTGCCAGGAAGCCCGCTCGCTCTTATCCTCTATTTAAATCTGGAGCCCAAACTGATATCAGAAACTATTGGTCGATTCCTCTTCTCTTTGTCATTTATTAGATTTCTATTAGATTAGATTATTTATTCAAACTGTATTGTTGTTCAGTGTAAAAATGTTCTTGTTCCAAATCAGCATGGATTTTTTCTCGCCGCTCAATGACCGCCAACCTTGTCAGCTCTATGATGCAGGTTTCCAATCTCGTCACGCAAAGAGGGCAAGTTGATGTTGCGTACTGCGCCCTCAGCAAGTTCCTCGACGTAGTAAATCATACTCTACTGCCCGAGAACCTTGTACATTACGTTGACGAAGCTATTCTATGTCTACTACACAGCTACCTCGTCGAAAAGTTCTGCTTCGTGAGCGGCAATGATCAATAAACTTCTTTCTATACGTTGTCTGGTAGTGTGCCACATGGTTGCCTGTTAGGTCTAGTTCTATTCTGAATTTTCATTAATGACATTTGCTCAGGAATCTAGAAGTCTTCATTTTTTCTTGACGCTGACATCAAAATATTTAAAACGATACAAGGTACGGAGTTCTGCCGCGCTCAGCAGTCCAACCTGTCCTCCTTCTCTGAATGGTGCCAATTAAAACAGCTGACGCCAAATTCACCTAAAACCACATTTATTTCCGAATTCGCGCGAACCTTTAACATCGTCTTCCGTTATTCTGTGGGTACTGGAGTACTTACCTGAGTGGTTAAAAAATGTGTTCTCAGTGTAGTTTGTGATAATACATTGTGCATGTGCAGCCACACGTAAGCGCATAGGACCACGACGACTGCGCACTGTGGGTTCTTTCGGCAAACTTTAAACAAATTTATGTACCCCACTTTCACTGCTCAGGTATTTCATATCTATATGTCTTGCATTACTGTAATATGCCTAAATGGTGTGGAAACACTTATATGAACCCGACCTAAATTATACTGGGGACAGCATATGTCGACTTGAAGAAGACAAGTCCACTTGTCGAAACGTTGGCTCCTGCTTTCACCTTGTTCTCGTTTTGCCCATCGTCAATGGTTTGGAATGGCACAAGCAGTTCAGATGCCACATAATAGCTCTTAGACGCCCGTTCCTGCTGCAAGCGTCGGAGTCGACGTAACCCAGCGAACGAGCACATCGAAGGATGAAAATCGAACGCGGAGCATAGCGGGGGATGAAAGACGCGAGGAGGAAAGTGAGGGGGGAGGGTACAATGAAAGTGTGATAAGAAAATCGTGGTGCAGCGATGATGCCTACGAGATGGCGCCAGAGTAGCGTGTGTCGTCTGGGAGCTCTGTCAGCGGCGGCTGCTGTGAATCGCGCCCACGCGTCACACACGCGCTGCCTCTCGGGACCTCCAGATTAGCGAGGCATTCGCGCCCCAGTTCGCTCCGCTTGCAACGTGCCACACGAGACAGATTGGCCGCGCCAGCCAATACATCGCGAAATGAAAACACGTATCTAGCTGCGCTCAAATGTCGCATAACGAAGTATCGTAATCGTTGCTGAACTTTTTTTTTCTATTCTTCTTGTTCCAGAACTTTTGGTTGTAGCTGCTTTACATTTCTACTTATTCTTTTTTGTGTGCATGCACTTAGGTTTTACTATTGTTCCTGGGCACAAAATGAAATTATGGGTTGACTGATATTACTATTTTATATTATTATGTAGTGTCGTACTGATTGCTGTTGACAGTTCGCTGAGATGTGATAGGCGCAAGGACCGGAGTTGATTTGGCTTGAACTCTTTAATCGGAACTTTCTATGTACCGCCGAATATTTCTCCTGCCTTGTTTGAGGATGTCATGCCTTCTATTGAATGTGTCTCCCATAGCAAGCACATAGTAATCCTTCTTTGGTGATTTTAGGATACCTGGAATTGATTGGAACACGCTTAGGTATTCACATTAGAGTCGCTGCACAGAGAACAAATGCAGCCTGTTGCTGGACTTTCTGTCCTGCTGTTCGCTTCTGAAACCCAACTTTATCGCCAATTCCTATGGCAACGTCTTAGGTCTTTGCCTCTCGAATGCTCAATTTATAGATGTGTCTTGTTCTGACATTTCCCTTGTGCGTCCCTATGAGTTTCAAACGTGACTAAAGATAAATGCTCTATGTAAGCCCTGAGGCAGAGCTCCTCCAGTGGCATTAAAAATGAATCATTTTGTTTTGCTGTCGAGCCTGGTGATTATGTTGGTTTATATTTCTTGTCCGCCCCCGGTTACTCCCTGGTTACAGAATGTTGATGACCGAGTAGATCAATTTGCGAACCTTCTTTTAAGCACTATGCGCAAAGAAATTCCCCAGTACAGTCCTAAACGCTCTAAACATTCCCAATCGCTCTCATCTGAACTTATATGCCCTAAAGTATAAAGATCGTGCGCCCGGTAAATCCAGAAGTCCTCTGCCAAACGATTGAAGAGAGCACTTCCGCTTTTTTCGAACTATTTGTCAAGGCGGGGAATGAGCGGGATAACGATTTAGACATCTCATTCTTAGTAAAGAACGACACCGACCGGCCGGCGTAGTTGTGAAAGTATATCCGCAAGTGCTCTAGTAAACGTGGAGAGTGTTTTCGCCTGCTTGACTTTAGATTAGCGAAATGTCCACAGTCTTGTATTGTTTTACTGCCCATTTCTCATCCTTAAACAAAGCTTTAGGTTTGATCACTGGTGTCAGTCAGCAGAACACGACGATTGCTACATCTGGTGCTCTGTTGTTGGTGAAAAGGTCATCTGCGAATGCTTTAAGCAATTGAAGCCTTATGCGGCTCTGATGGCATCTTCTCCGCAATTCTAAATGCTTACGGCTGTAGTTCTGGCCCAGCATAAACCTATACTTAATAACTCCCTGAATAATTCCACTTTCCCTCACATGCGGCAAACTGTTCGTGCTTCTTCTGCATTTAAGACTGGATGTAAAACCGATGTCTCAAATTATCGTCAGAGTTCTCTGTGCCACGTGTAAGATTTTTGAGATTGCTCGTCGTAAGATATTTCCTTTTACTGTAAAGATCTCATTGATTCTGAATCAGCATGAATTTCTCACCCGCCGTTCCACTGTCACAAACTTCACGAGTTTTATGACACAGATCTCCGGGCCTGTATTTCAAAGGGGGCAAGTTGAAATAATTTATTGTGACCTCAGCAAGGCTCCTGACGTAGTCAGCCATTCACTGTCTCTGCTCAAGCTTACGCACTTGGTGTTCACTCGTCGATTGTAAATCTCTTGCGCAGTCATCTTGATAGATTATGTCAAGTTAACGTCAATGACCAAACGTTTTCTTTTTACATGGCAACTAGCGGAGTCTCTCAAGGGTCAGTATTAGGACGACTTTTTAAACTCTTTATTAAGAACGTTCTTTCCGCTATTCAGAATTATTCATTCCTTCTGTATGCTGTTAACATCAAGATTTTTAAGGAACATCATAATGTTGGTGACTTTCGCATCTTGGCAGTCTGACCTGTTTCTTTCTCCTAAATGATGCAAATTTAAAAAGCTCACTTTGTATGCTGCTAAGGCCAAAGTCATGACTTTCACACGCAAAACCGCAAGCATTTCTGCATGATCAGGTGTACATTTTGATACAACCTTACACTTTTCAGCTCACACTAAGAACGTTGAAATGCAGGGTATGTGGTCTCTTGGCTCTGTTTGAGAACTATCGAGAGAATTTGGCTATCTTACACCTTTCCCTAAATTGTACACAATAATCTGTCTTTCCCAATTCAAACATGCGTCGATCGTCTGGAATCGCGTTTGTAGAACGAACAGTATGATTAAAGATTGTGTCCAGAAAAAAATTTCTAAGCATACATCATCACCGCTTTCCTAACACATGCACAGGACCTTGTTCTAGCACCGTTGGATAATTGCATTGCCTTTCCTTCGCTGCCGAGGTAATCGCGCAGACCTTTTGCTTCTTGTCAAGCTCCTTCACGGTATCCTTAAACTGCGCCGAAATCCTGAGTTTCATGATGTTCCGTATTTCGGGCAAGATCACCAGAGAACATATATCTTTCTATGTTCCTGCTTGTCATCACCAACACTCAAGCAGCCACAGAATAGAGTAGTCCTGATAACCGCTTATTTTCATGATCTTGATATTTTTCATAATTCGCTGTCATTACTGTTTTCCGAGCTTTGTGTTGTGTCTTTGTTTCACATATTGTTCAACTGTCGTTCTCCTGCTTTTGTTTTGTATTCACCTTGCGCCTTGTTGTATGTATTCCCTTCTTTTCAAGATTGTTCTTCTTATTCATGTTTTCACTTATATTCATCTGCCCTTACTCTTTCTATTTTTTAATGAATGTGTGCGTCAGCAATAAGACCGCATGGTTGTTTCTGAGCAAGATAAATAACTGATTGATTGATTGAGTATTCGGAATACTATAAGGATGGGAAGTTTTAGATGATAAGGAGTCTATTGAACTAAGGAAAGTTTTTGAAAAGCCTAGTGACTCGGCAACGAAGTATTCAACAGATGTATGTGCAGAAGTGACTGCATGCAAATTTCTTAACTATGCTATAATTAAAAAAACACTTTCTGCAAATAGCACATCTTTACACATTGCACAGAAGTACTAGAAGACGTGAACAAGTCAGAAACAATATTTGACTAATATAAAATTTCACTAATTATGTTTATAACTCAGTATGTGACTTCATATGGCCTTTTACGAAGTAAACTACATCCACTTTTAGAGAGCTTTGAAGCTAGCCCCATTATTTGGATAAGGCTGTCAAACTTGCTGCAAAAATGCACTGATTTTGCAAGTGCTTTTGAATGAAAACTGCCCTTTGTATTATGGTGCTCGAGAATAACTGCAGTGCCATCGTGTTTTGTCACGCATTTTGTGGACATAAATGTCTAATATGGTACTATCATCAGTGTGTGTGACAAGTACTTTGCGTTGCGAACTCACCGGTGATAGTTTGTAAATTGCGAGATCTCCCGTGAAGAATTAGTTTAAACTTAGTTAGCACAGGTATGGTAATTTGTCGATATTGTATTTATCTTTCTCGTCCAAATAATGTCTACCTCTTAGAGTAGTCCCGCTCAGCGAGTAGTTTTATGCTACATGTCACACGCATTTCTGGAAAATTCAGTTAACGCTAACTAAAACGATTTATAATGTATCGAATATAATAAATTTTTTATAGCTGAACGGCTCTAAAGCCCAAAGAATTCCTTTTTAGAAAGGCTCTTTATAAAAATAGGCATAGGAGTATTAGATAATGCCAGTCTGCACCAAGCAATCTGTGTATCCATGGGGGCAGAGTGGTTTTGCGATGTTAAATGAAGGTTCGTGATACTCTGAACGTGAACTCACTGGTTCCAAACGAGAACTAGCCTACTATATTGTTTCTGAAACTTCTTTAAATATTGTAGACGGTGATATGTTGTTGGACTTATTGCCATTTGTTCAAGGAGCCTAAGGACACAATGCAGCGGTACGAAACAACCCCTGAGAAGGACACACATATACGCATGTTAGAGGCGCTACTAACGGCTACTTTATTCGAAGTGCCACATGTTACTGGAAATATAGTTTACCGGATACAGAGATTCGACAAAACTAACAGGCACAATGCAACAGGTGTTCATCAAAACGAGCAAAATTATTTGAAAGATTTCAAGGAATCAAAGTAAGGACAAGCTATGCTTCGCAACTGGGACATGCAGGGCGTGTCTTTAGACGGTACATTCTTTATAGGAAGTTTATGAGCGTAGGGAACGTGACGTCTTAGCTGAGCACATTCTAGGTGAGGCGGACATGTTTTGTGTCGAAGAACATGCGTTTCAAAAGGCTAATTAAGAAACATTCTCTATCAACTTTCCTACTGGAGCCTTGAGGGCAGTTATTTATACAACCACGATCGACTAAGTACGTGATTGTTTAAACATCTCTTCGCGCTCTGTTTTGATAGCAGAGAAGCGTCTTCATCTGCTAACATCAGCAGCAAAGTATGCAAGGCATTTCCGAAGAATTGTAGATCAGCTGCTCGGGCAACCTGAAATTAAATGCCTGCATTTGATTTCATGCCATATGCTTACGTTTTGAATATAAGCACCGATGCCACGGTCTCAAACTACTGCTGGAACAACTTATTTTATTTCTTCTGACCGCATACTGAGGTGTGGTGGTTTATTGTACAATTATGGGCTAGATAAGTAGCTGTAGTGTGTGAATGATCTTTGAACTGATCATTGGGGGCATGGCTCATCATCCCAAGTAGTATATATTGCGCGAAAAGTTTGTGTAACATGTACGTTGTTATGGGCTTCTAGAGCTTGACTAACCGGAATAATTAGGAAGACGACACGTCATTCCTGTTGAAAGATTGGCTGTTTTATTCAGTTTGTAGTAAATGAAGTTATCCTGTTTAATTGCCTATTTTTTCGCATTGGAAAATTTGTTGAATTAATTTATTGTCCAGGAAACCGCAGAAAGTATCTGGAAGCAGAAAGAAAAACCAATGTGGTTAGAACTCGTGCGTATAACTTCGAAAAAGGGAGCAAAATGTAATATATTTTTATTGTAAGCTTGTCGACAATAACTACCTGAATTAAAAAAATGGTTACAATGTTTCATTAGCTGAACTGGGTTTCACAAAGTACTTAAAATTTCACAGAGATTCTATGGCTTAAGATTTGGGAGACTCCTCAAAACGGAGTGAAAGCATTTAATTTTGGCAAGGTAATAATAATAAAAGGAGGTTACGAATACAGTTGTGTATGAAACACCCACTCACATTTAACTTTTGTGGAATGTCCAGGAACGGTCCCATTTGTTTGTTATTGCCTTGCGGGTGATTGGCTAGAAAGTAAGCAAGGAAGTCAAAAGCGTTAGTTAGCCTTGGGGGAAAATATTGTTTCGCATATTTTTAGGTTAGTATAAGAACAAGCTACTTTCTTTCATTTCCTCGCAACATGTCCAAAAAGAAAATGTAAGAAACATCAATTACTAAAGAAAAAAATGCGGATGCGGTATTCAAGAGATGGTTACCGGCCGCTATGAATTTCGTCCCAGCCTGGCTATATGAATGGAAATCAAATGTTCTTTTTTTTCGCGGGCAGAGAGAGGTCGCACTTAGCCCTTGGGTTCCAACTTGTGTGATTATTGCAAAGAAGCTTTACGTCTTTGGTTATGGTAACAAAGATTGAAAAACACTTATTCTTTCAAATAATTTCGCAAGAATATTTTAGAGTCTACAACGCGAAACACAGCTGGGGCCTGAAGTAAGCTAGCTTTTGCTGGGCTTTGCTAGTTATGGCAGAAAGCAAATAAATAATTACATGCAACGTCGAAATACCTCCAGGTGAAATTTCTACAAAGAGATGTCCCATATTTTTGCATGAATATATGTTGCAGTGAAAATAGTAAGAATGACGATTAATATTTATCAGCGATAACACATACAGTAGCAGCAGTATTCGCGACGGCCTTGATCATCCGAGTAGCAACCAGCCGAACGTAATCTTCCTGTTTTCCACCTGTCCTGCATACCTCACATCTTGCTGAGGTGTAAGCACAAAATGCAGATAAGAGTGTCACAATATCTTTCGGGACTAGCTAAGAGCCTAATGTTTAATTATGTCATGAGATTGGGGAAATTGATTCAGAATAAACTAACTTGAAAATGTAATTTTAAATCGCGAGTGAATGTCTAGTTGTGAGGGAACCACAGTGCTCTGGAAGCCTGCAACTCAATATAAATGGCATGTGCAGAAGCTTCACAGTATCACATGCATGGGCGCGGAAGGAAAATGGAGACAGGAGAAGCTATTGTGTTGCTTACAAGCTACCCAATATTTCTGAACTTACACGCATGAATTGTAACTGGCATTTTGGGAAGTTTGGTTTACTATTGGTGTCAGTTAAGTCGAATATGCTTGAACTCAAACATGTTACGAGGCTGCGGTTGCTGCATGGCACAAGATGTCATAGAATGATTTTTTGGAAGGCGTTTGTTATAGGAGTAATTTGATTTCGTAAAATACTCGAAATACATGTATTCACATTACACGTCTGAACGCAGCGTAAGGAAACATGAATGGGGCTACGTCAAACTTGTAAAATTGGTGCTCAGTATTCTGTCATTGTCACGTGTGATTGAAGAGCGGTAAGTTTATTTCGACAGAGCGTTACAACTTGCGTAGCTGGTGTATAGGTAAAAGGTAAAGTTAGGAAATATTTATGTGGATTTGGTGAAATAATGCTCAGCTTTTACTGGTTGTAGCATACCGCATTACCCATTTATCACCAACTAAGGAAATAGTATAAAAAGAAAAATTCACGTCTCACTTGTGTTGCGCACAGAATATGTTTCTCACTTCCAGACCCCAAAACGCACGCCTGTTAACGCGTCGGGAGAATGTCAAATCAGGTATTCAATAATATAACTCTTGGAGTCAACGTACTGCTCACGGAAAAGCTTGAGTGATGAAACAGGGGTTTACAGCTTCTATGGGAAAATTCTTACCTGCTGCTGCTAACACTGGCAGCTCCACCAAATCCTGCAGCTGCACGGGGGCTTCCTGCAGCACCCTGGCTAGCGGCAGAACCAGCAGAAGACGAAGAGGCTCCAAGGCCTCTAAGACTTTCTGGGCCCCAGGAGAAACCGTGGCCAGGGTAGCCATAACCATAGCCACCGAGGCCGCCCCAGTAGCCGTTATCGCCGAAGTAGTCTCCGGGAGTACCGTAGAAGTATCCGCCAAGAGGAGCGCCAGCTAAGCCAAAACCATAGCCATCACCGAAGCCGTGTCCGTAATATGCTGGACCATACACCGGCCATACATTGTAGCTTCCAGGGTACCATGGCCCTGAGATGACTCCACCGGGCAGGAAGCCTCCGGCTGCTGCACCAGGTCGGCCACTTGAGGGTGCAGCGCTCGGACCAGCAGCGCTCGGACCAGCGGGGGAAGCGCCGGCAGCAGCGGGGGATACGCCGCTCGGGCCACTAGGGAAACCGCCAGGGAAACCACCAACGGGAAATCCGCCAGTGCCACTGGGATAAGCTCCTGCGGATCCACTTGGCCCATTGAAAACTGGAAAGCTTAAGCTTGGGCCACTACCTAGTGGGCCAGCCCTGGAAGGTGCAGCAGGTGCGCCAAGTCCGCCAAATCCTACAGGTCCGGCACGTCCACCAGATGCGCCAGGTCCGCCAAAACTGGCAGGTCCGCCAGCTACAGCAGGCCCGCCAGCTCTGGCAGGTCCGAAACTGCTACCGACTCTGCCGGGTCTTGCGCCGGCGCCGCCAACCAAGTCAGTCTTTACGGAGGCACGTGGCGCAGCATACGCCAGTGAGGCTGCAATTAAGGTAAAACAATAGATTTGCGGCCCGATTATGGTGGTCATCCACAGATGTGCTGCACTTACAAGCACAGACACCAGCAGGCGATCATAGCAATTTCGGAAAAAGAGTACTCCCTAGGAACTCATACAGTCAAGATTTAAAAAGCAGCAGCGACAGAAAAGTTTCAGCCTACTCTTGTTACTGTACATTGTTTCTTCTGTTGCTTTTATTATGCGCAAAATCATTGTTCATTAATAGAGAGGATGAGCAAAACCAGAACGAGGTAAAAAGCGGGAGCCAACGTTTCCACAGGTGGATTTGTCTTCTTCAAGGCCATTTGTCGAAACATTGCCTCCTGCGTTTACCATGTTCTCGTTTTCCTCATCGTCTTGAATTTCCATTTCCTGCCTTCCCCATGTTGTCCCTGTTCAGTATTAGGCATTATTCCTTTTATTCTGGTGAAAGAGCTTTCTGGATATCGGATGTTTGTTATATGTGCTATTAAAGTGCTGACTCCATGTAGGGAATATATTATGTGCGTGCTATATAACACGAAAAAGCTGTGAACGCTTTAGCTCCGTAGTAGATATTTTTTGAGCAAACGCCATGGCTACAATGAGAAGCCGGTTTTACGAATCTAGGCGCTACCTGCAGCTGAATAGAGGCTCATGTAAATGACTAAGCGGAATGTACAGCAAGCTTAACTAAAAACCTTAACATTTCCCTCATTATATACAAAAGAAATCTCACAGGTAGAGCCGAAGAATTGAGGTAGTGGAGCCAAATCAAAGCGATAAACTGCCGCCTGTCTGTAGCACCAGCGCTAAAATTATCCATATAACAAGGAAAAGTAGACACTCATTTTGGACATCTAATTAACGTAATTGAATTCAACTGCACATAATGCAGAATCTGAAGCGCTCCTGTAGAAGTGGTAGGTTTCCAAATGTGAACACCAGCGGAATCGTCCACGCTGCACTAAAGGGACTGACGCCGATGTTAGGAGACAGCGCGCTGCCCTAAGATGGCGCTCTATAGCCCGTTTTAATAAGTCTTCCAATGATTGGTGGAGGTACGGGGTGAGTAGCTTTGTGGCCAGCAGGTGACTTATATAGAGTGAAGAGAATTAATAGCTATAGGCATCCGAGGAGCCCCTCAAAGCAGTGCCTTTTGAAGCGACAACACCTTTCGAGAGCGCTCTTTAGGGAACGTTAGATAATATCACGATCGTTTCTGAATCGTTGTTTTTCCTAAACTTCATGGTCTCCGCACTCGCGATCACAGCTGTATAAGTGGAACTATGCGATCATCGTGGCTTTAATCATTGAGGACTGAATCTTCTAAAAAAAGAACGATCAGCTGCCATATTCAAGAAAATTCAGTTCTGGTATTTATTACTGAACGTATCAAAAGTGATAATAAAAATTAAATTAAGAAAGAAATCAGAAGAACAGAAAGCCCACTGTTTGATGACTGTTCAAACCATTCGCATTAAGAATATAATTGCTTATGAATGCTCATATTATTATGCCTCCATTTCGTTCCTAACCTATATGGCATCATATAACCTATCCATCCATCCGTAACCTATCCATAAACCGCCGTGGTTGCTCAGTGGCTATGGTGTTAGGCTGCTAAGCAAAAGGTCGCGGGAACGAATCCCGGCCACGGCGGCCGCGTTTAGATGGGGACGAAATGCGAAAACACCCGTGTACATAGATTTAGGTGCACGTTAAAGAAACCCAGGTGGCCGAAATTTCCCGAGTCCTCCACTACAGCGTGCCTCATAATCAGAAAGTGATTTTAGAACGTAAAACCCCATAATTAAATTTTTTTTAACCTATCCGTCCATATATAATAATAAGAAAACACTATGGCTCTCAACAGAGTTACTTCATCTGAAACTGACTGTTAATATTACGTGTTTGGGGGGGGGGCTATTTCTATTTCTATTTTGTATATATATATATATATATATATATTGTATTCGCACTCAATTACGGAGTCAACCTCGCGAGATTTTAACTTTCCCTGCACAAAAACGGTTCAAATTCTCGACAGTACCATCGAATCCTTGACATCAGCGCGACTTCGTTAGCTTTGCGACTAATACGGGATATTCGAAAAGTGCAGTTTACCCTACATTTTATTCTGCAAAAATTCATCAAACATTGTCCCAAAACAAATGGGTGCAGGCCGTTTAAGAAATTGCATTTAAGAAACTGCAGCCCAAATTTTGATCTGTGTGTTTTAAACTTTAATTTCTAAAATGCCGATCTCAAGCAAATAAGAAATTGCAGCTTCTCACCAGCAGACAAGAGCGCGATGGTAACGAAGGTCTTCATGACGGCTGTTTCCTGCGGTGGCTCTGGTTAGACGACCTGCAGAAGTGCGAATTTCAGACTACAGCACTGCTTATTATATAGTTATCAGCCAACAATGGGGGCTTGGGAGTACAATGCCTTGCTAAGGCATTTTTTATGTTTATCAGTAGACATGATCACTGTGTTAAAAAAAATAAACCCCATTTATTTTTCGCGGTGCAGCGTCATGCTGGCTTTCGGGGTGACGTAGAGGACGCGTACATGCGGTAGATGTTTCAGCTTCCCGCGTTTCTTTCTTTTCTTTTGCTTCTCTCGCTAGCCCGAGCCTGGTGAAACCGATGCGTTCTACCATTAGGAACACAATGTAAAGCGACTACACAATACGCCATATTGCTATTGTTAGTCATCGGTGACACAAAAGTCAGGTTAAGGCACGTCTCCCAATGTAACAGCACAATAGTTTCTGCCCGATGCCAGCTTGCGCTGCGGATGAATTGCAGGAAAAGAAATAAAAGGCGTTTTCTTTATTTGTCTTATCGTTCTATAGCCAGTTTGACCTTGCGGCCATCTCAGCTACCATTTCCGCGTTAATTGCGAATTGAAATATATGTTCATGTGTGGTCCTGCCCTAAAAACAAGTTTTCTCGGCAAGCTTACGGGCCCCACCTACATGCGCAGCTATTGCTCTTTTTCCCAGCCGACGTCAGCAACGTTTACGAGGACTGTAATATTGGACAAAACAATGAGAGTCGCCGCGATGGGTTAGTTCAGGCTTTTCTGTTCATTGTTCTCCCTAGTTAAGGATTTCTGTTAAAACCGCTCACGTTCCTTGCTCCTATTCCCCTCTGACTTGGTACGAAAAATCAGATGGCCTATCAAAAGGCCGGCGGCGTTTAAGTAGTTGGAAACTGGTTTTGTTCATAAGCTAACCCAAGCCTAATACAGTCACCTTCCACTTGTGAAAGTACCAGCTATGTGAGCGTATGGCGGGATTCCTATTTTAGGAGAACACGTGTGCATCGTTCTTATGGACGGTTGAACGTCTGTTCACTACGCAACTAGTTTAGGGACGCTTTTTACACAGTATTGGCGGTGTTAGTGAAACTTCATCGTCTTTCAGCAAAGTAATTTTGCCTCTACTATCCCTGATAATTACTGACTGGAGAATTCTTGTTCAGGGAGAGAAGAGTTGGGTGATGTCTCCAGATGGTTGATGGGAGATGCCCCACGCGATAGGAGGATTCATATTTCCTCCCTACATTAAAATAGTAATCGCTTTCGTGACTCTGAACATACCCTGCCTTGGAAATTTTTGTGCGTATATTTTTAGTTTTTTTATTGCCTCTGTGTGACTCAAGAACGCGGACCATGAAATGCTCTTCTGTGTTTCCACTTCTCTCAAAAGCGCGCCGTAATAATAAAGAAAGTTGTGGGACGCGCAATAACAGTTTTAGCGGAGGGGGAGGGGGATTCTGCATTTGTAGACGCTCGTAAACCGTATGCATGCACTCACTGAGATTGCTGTGATTAAATTTTATTGGCAAGCAACTAGAGAAACCCCTAGTCAAGGCACCGTGAAAGAGAGCGAGAGCAAGGAGACGAAAGGCTACCACACATCTGGGGTAAGAAAAAGGGGAATAGAAAGAGAAAAAGAGAGGGAGAGTGGAAACTGTGGAAACCGCTAGGGAAACCACCGGCAACACCGACAGGGAATCCGGCAGCGTCACTGGGAGCACATCATGTGGGTCCGCTCTGTCCACCAGCAGAGGGAAAGCCTGTGCTTGGGACTCCGCATACGAAAGAGCCACTGACACCCGGTTGACATAGTCGGCCAGCGCCGACAGAGGGAACAGCTGAAGTTACACTGCGTGTTACTATTTGTTATCGAGTGCAGCATCATATATAACCTGCTATTTCTGATGGGAGAGTCAATATATATATATATATATATATATATATATATATATATATATATATATATATATATATGGCACATATATATATATATATATATGTATCTATGGCGCGAATTTTTAATAAAGTTGTCCTTTTTCGATAACGTTCCAGCTAGGAAACGTGGCAGACTATTGCAAATTACGGCTTCGCAGGAAGGATAAAACACACAGCACTTTAATTTCTCCCCGTCTCAATTTGCCTCAGGGCTGAATGCAATTTCGTGTGTTTATTACAATTTCGAACAGCAAATTAAGGTTATACATGCCACTAGATCAACGAATACACTGTTGGGAACGTAAATGACGGCACGGGTCATCTCCTGTTCCCTCATTAAGGTTTTCTATTCCTTTTATGAACGTACATATTAATAGGAAGTAACTAATGTCTAATTTCTATCTAAATGTGCAAACCACATCTAGAATAAGCTTGATGAACGAAAAATATGGATATTTTCCGGCAACATTTTGTGCAGTAGGGTTGAAACTCCCTGCAGAAGACTGGACGCAGACTTCACTCCAAACTACATAAGGCTTTGCTTTAAAGCCCATGTCATGTGTCAAATATATGTGTAAAACCCATTTGCTTTACATCCCATGTGTGACAGCCCTGCAAGGAAAGATCTTGCACCGGTCTGTCTCCTCTGACCTTGTTTTCAAAAGAAAGCGTTGCGGCTCGGGGTAGCGCTTATGCCCGGAATCCACCTGGCACAGCGATGAGTATGCCTGGTGGTAGGAATGAAGGGAAAAGGGTTCATTTTACATTATTTACAGTGGCTCAAGGTACGGAAGCCGAGTCGATGTAGGAGCATACTAAACGTCCGAGTTCACATCAGGACACGTCAGCGCACCTCACTTCGGCAAATGTCTCAGCTTATAAAACGGTCGTCTTCCCCAGGGGAGTGGATTATGGAATCTCATTATTATATCTCGGCCCATCACAATCGTCGAATCGGTCGCAAAATGCCTCCCATGATGTTGCACCGTTCCGCCGGACTCTGCCTCGTACGTTGCACCTTCGACCCCGTATGTGGCGCAAGCGTGTAGCTTTGTGGGAATCCGAGGTTGACGCTCTTCCCAAGGTAGCCTTCAACATTAGCAACTTTCACCTATTAGTTCAGCTTGTCAGGGTCAGGTTCAGGTAGAGTGATCTTTGCGGTAATCACCGCTTTTACGGAGGACGGTGGCTGTTGTCGCTTCGCCAGTCGCGCGTCAAACTTTTTCCTCGTCTGGGGTTTCAGTTCTAATCTAAAAAATGATGCTTGCCGCCTGTCATTGAATGTTGGTCGAATGCATATAGCCAGAAACTTTGTACACAGTACGGAAACCCAGGAAGGAAAATTTTATATATCTTGCTTGTAGGCAACTCCGCAAAAAAAGGGCTGAAGGTATATACGTATCTCCGACGAGGAATGCGTCCACTAGTAAAATCAAATAACTGGGTTTAACGTCCTAAAACAGCGTACGGGTTATGACCGACATCGTGATGAAAATGCTCGATTAATTTTTCGACAGCGGGGGTTCCTATCAAGCGCAACTATCCAGATAAACGAGTGTTTGTTTTGCATTGCGCCCACATAGAGATGCGTCCGCCCGTGCCGGGATTCGAACCCGCGACCTCGCGTTCAGCAGCAGAGCGCCGTGACTACAAGTTGTGTCCTAGGGCACAAATACCAACCAGGTTGAGAATAAGATCTTTCCTGCAGCGAGATTTTGTGATGGCGTATAACTTTTATGGATACCTCGAAATGTGGCTTTTGCAGCGATGCGTACAAGCGTACTTCAATATTTTGTCGCATTGTGGCAGGTATCATCATTTAGTCGTCCTGGTGGTTTATTGAAAAAAGAAATGGCTGACAAAAAACACCTGTTGTAGCGTATCTCGAAAACAAGTCAGTGTCAATGACGAGTCTCAAATGATAGGCTTGTACGATATCGTGTGTATAGTGTCCACTTACTTGCTAACTCTCTACGTACGTATATCCAGCCACGATTCGAACGTCGGTGAACGTCGTTTCAGCTGTCGTGTCACCGTGTAGCCGCTGTCCTCGTGCAGTCAGTGTCATTGGGCAGGCTTTCTCGGTATCGGGCCGCATTTAAGCATTTTTCGTGAAGGGCATTTTTTCACCCCGAAAACTGTTGTGGGCTCTATAAATACACTGGAAATAAGGTTGCAGCTGGTGTGCATCATCAGTATGCGTAATAGAGATCCGCTCTCCGCAGCAGCTGGGCCAGTGCCCAGTCTAACCAGCGTCAATAACTTCGCACAAGTCATTTGCAAGGTCATTATGTCATGATACGATTATTAGGAAAAACCTAAGTACATGTAGTTGGTCCAATAAGATGTCGCAGCTATCACAGTGCTTGTGGACTCGCACAAGATGGTGGGACTTAATTTTAATGTCGCTTCACATTAGCCAAGCATGCAACAATCTCTGTATATCCGACATGTTTCATGACTTCCATTCTTTGGCGTTCCATACGATGTCCGATTTACAAGAGCATCATACAGAAGAAAAATTGCTTGTTTTTTTCTATTCAAATGTGCTCCGGTCGCTGCGATTACGGTCCGTCGCGCACCTTCATAAGGAACTTAGTGGAAGCATAAAATGTCATAAATGGCAGTTCAAGGCATTAACTCTATATAATAACATGTCGTGACCGGCTGGTCTGTACAGAGTGCTTTTATAGAAGCAGTTCTGCGAGAGAGGTAAAAACATACGTGGCAGTTCGTGTGCTCGTTCCAGGAATCATTCTTGTCAAGCGCACGACCCATGCTACCAGTTGGCAGGCACTTGATGTATGCAAGCAAATGAGGTTTAAGAAACACTGCATGCAGGAATGTAGAGAAGAAGCAGTGAGTAGGAAGCAGTGCTTCTCGCTGAAGCTAGAATGCACGTCTACATTCGTAACGTTGGCATCGGCGTGAACGCACAGTGAAGTTCTCTGAACTCCTTAAATTAAAAGGTACACTCCGTGTCGTCGGTCTACGGGCAGCGTGGCGATGGGTAACAAGGTCCCGACATTGAAAAATTTATAAACTCAGATATTTATTTCACATTATCTTTCTCAGCATAAGTCGAATGCACGACATTCACATCAGTTATTCCCCGTTAAGGCAATTGCGCTCAGTCTAAGAAAGCTTATTAATATTTTTAGATTTCACAAAATTGATTTCTATTGGTCAATACGTCCCCTCATATATTCTCGCGCAGCGTAAGCTGCAAGGTCGTTGCCTTGTCTCAGAGACCATGGTCCGTACTGTTTGCTCAGCTCTGGCCTCATTAGCCTCCTACGGCGACGGTTCTGCGATTTCGAGTGGGTAAACGTGAGCACCAAGTGAGCGTCATTTGGGGTCATGTGGTTGACCATGGCACAATGACCGCCAACCAACGCCGCTCGACGCTGCTTGGCGCTTACGACTAAAATAGACTGAATATTTTGTCCCTTGTAGCTCGCGCGCTTCGAACTAGTAGGCTCTTGTTGTGAAAGCCACGTAATATTGGCGAATGCAGAAGCGGTAGGCGGGGCCAGGCTCAAATATATAGCGAGAGAAAGCGGCAGTATTAATACGTGGGCTGTTGAGGTCTTTTCCTTCATAAAGCAAATATCTTTTGCTCAGCCCCCCCCCCCCTCCTCTCGTTCTTTGGCGCGTCTCTTTTGCGATAGGCTGTCTCGCCTATAGTAAAATAGACCGAGCCCGGAGTCAGTCTGATAGTAAAGTGGGCCGATCCTGGCAATAGTGTATTGAAAACTGTGCCGATCTCGCAGCCAACGTAATTCAAGAGCGTCACTTGGGGGGGGGGCGACCTTGACATCAAGGCTACGTAATGTGTCCACGCAAATGTTTTATTGGTGTTTGTAACTTGGGTAAATCCTGGAAGCGGTGCAGCCAGAGGCGTGGGCGGACCGGTACTGATAATGCTATCGGATTATAATCGCGCTGAGATCGCGTGGCGACCTCGCTTTTCCTTTTTCACTGAAACGTCTGTGTCTTTCCACGTGCAGTAGCGGAGGGTCTGGCACAGCTGAGGCACGGAGAAAGAAAGCACGAAGAGCAGCTGTGACAATAACATGGAGCAGCTCGGAGAGCACGCACTTGCGTAGGGGCACAGGTTTATGCGTCACAAACGGTGCTCGTTTAGTACTGTGTCACCCTGAACGACATTTACCAGCCTCAGGTTAGGAAAGTGCAACTGATTATTTCTTTTCTAAAAGGTGCAGACGTTACGTTCGCACATTTCAATACATATACACCCTTGCTTCCAATGCTGCCTGCGCCCCGAGAATGACGACATCTTGGTATTGATGATGTCGTGGAAGTCGGCGGGAGCTTCGCATAGCCTGATTTCAAGAGTGCGTGGGATGCACAGAATTTCTGTCGGCTAATCCTGCCACGTCATAACGAAGCATGACGCCCTTTCTAGCTTTGCATACTCGCGTAGAACAAGAAAGATTGTAGAAAAAGTTTCTCTATGTAAAGTTCTAAGAACAGCGCTGGCAACTGGTCATGATGGGCTAATGACGTAAGCTTTCCTTATGTATACAGATTCGAACAAACGTGCTAATGAATGAGGTTAAAAGCTGTCGTTTGATGCTTTCGACGGAGCGGATAACTGACAAATATCTAGCTTGGGAGAAGGAAGCAGTCCTAAGCTTCTTTAGGAAGCTTATTATTGGGAAGCGCCTTTATATTTAAGTTCACTTTAATTGGTGACTACAGACTTGATACGAAACCTGATAGTGGCTTCATGGATGACATTTGTGAATGTTTATCATCAGAGTGTTGGACTTGCTTTCACCTTTGCGCATCCCTCTTGCTATGTCATCATCATCCCTCATCACACCTTTATGTCCCCGTTCCCCCTCCCTCTGTGCAGAGTAGCAGGCTAGAGCGCCTTAGCTCAGGCCGACCTCTCTGCCTTCTTTCAATTAAAATATCGCTCTCTCTCTCTCTCTCTATTAGGAAGCTAATTCCGCTAACGCTAAGTATTTATTTATGCCAAATGGAAGATGAGAGATGTTCTACCTTTTCTACCCTAGTCAACGGTATTACTCTGAGTAGAACTTTAGTGGAGGTTCATAGGCTGCTTAAGGATTATTCACAAATTGAACATTCACGCTAAGGAGGCGTTGCCCAATTCCTCCAGGGTGGCACCTCGCGCTTGACCGTTTCATTAGTGCTTGTAAAGTGTATTTTCTTTTGACGTAATAGTTCTGCGAACTCTTCTCTTTGCTTCAAGTTGTTAATCTGTCCGATCTCACCATGCATCTGCTAGCCGCCTGGTTAGCTCAGATGGTAGAGCGGGAGCCCAGAAACGCGGTGGTGCTGAGTTCGAGTCCCGGATCAGGACGAATGTTTCATCTACGAGGCTTTTCTTTCGAGGAACTCTATCGGTTTCCTTTGTAGCAATTTCTACGATTGGTTGGATGTCTCATTTTCCATTTAATAATGTATTTTATTTTAATAGTCTCTCAGATGTGTTCTCGAATGGCTTTTACTGCGAGCTAATGTCCAACATCTCCGTTATTGGAAGCGTGATTTTGTGGGCTTATTTTGTGTCTGTTGTTAAGTGTTATAGCAGTCACAGGACATAAAAGCTAGACTAGTGCGAAAGCGATACGATGATAGTTGTGGGCAGTACGTTTCTAGTGCGATTTTGCCATACCCACAAATTTTCGAGATTGTTGCGGTGGCCTTCTAATGAACTTCGCCGCAGTGCATCAGGGTAATTCAATGGGCGTCGCATTACTTAAAATTATGTTTCGAAAGGTCGACTGAATTTCATCAATTTTCAATTAGCAAAGTAGAGATGGTACACCCTTCTGGGTAGCTTGCGCGTTTACGACACTTATTCTTAATTTCCGTGCTGTGTTGTAATAGTGGTTTAATCATGATCGTAATTCTGCTATAACACTGCCAAGATGTTACGGCTAAGTGCGGTAAATAAGCATGTTGATAGTTTAAAGCTGTTAAAATTCGAGCGGACTTCTAAATAAAATTTTTTTAATGCCGCCCCTTTAGTTTTTTAAGGCTGTCCATTAAGCGCCCTGAACCTGGCAAAATTTGGTAATACCCTGCCGCAAAATTGGTATATGCTGCACAAGGATAGAAAGTTGGGCGAGTTGGTACGGTAACATGATCTTGGATTGTAGCGCGAAGTGGCACGGACAGAGACTAGAAGCAGACAGGACGAGCGGTAACTCAAAACAAAATTTTCATGAAAACGAAGAACACACACACACACACACACACACACACACACATTATATATATATATATATATATATATATATATATATATATATTGTCATATCATGAGAGCCAACAAACACTGGCGCCAAGGACAGCATAGGGGAAATTACTTGTGCTTAATAAATGGAATAAAGAAACGAGAAGTTAATGGAAATTAGAGTGGATGAAAAAACCACTTGCCGAAGGTGGGAACCGTACCCACCTGCGGCAAGTTGTTTTTTCATCCAACTTTAATTTCCATTAACTTATCGTTTGTTTATTTCATTTATTAAGCACAAGTAATTTCCGCTATGTTGTCCTTGGTGTCAGTGTTAGTTAGCCTCTCATGATATGACAAATAAAAATCGGGCCCCTCTGCTAACCCCCTTTCTTCTCGTTTATACGCGTTTGCGAGAAACCGCAGCATAAGAACATGACAAGGTATAAACACACCAGTTAAACATATCAGGAAGTAGGGAAGTCAAGAAGGAAAAAACGAAAAGACACTATACTTCCGATTAACACACGTGTTGTGGAGATACTGAAATTCGCATTCGAACAGAGACAAAGATGCATGGCTAACGCAAGTGTGTCCTAATCTTTTGATGTGGAATGCCTCGAATATTTCCCGTGTGGTTTGGCATTGGTGTCTGGAAAAAATTTTTGTGTCTTCAAAGAAAGGTTTGCAACCACAATTGAAACAATGTGACCCTAAATGTGACGCATTAGTGTTGTTTAGTGAATGTTTGTGTTCTTTTAGTCTAATATTTATGCACCTGCCACTCTGTCCAATTTAAGTTTTCCCGCACTTGAGTGGAACCTGAAAAACTACCAGTGTTACAAGGCACAAAAGGGGACACATGCCTAACGCCGCAATCATCTTTTCTTTTTTTTGCCACCCTGTTCTGTTTTCCTCTTTATCATAGGGCACATGATAGACAACTTGCGGAGGGCCGAGAAAACTATATTGACGTCATATCTATTGGATACGTTCCGTAAACCATGGGGGAATCTTTCTAGATAGGATACCACAGCAAACCTTTTTTTCCCTTTTCTGGGTTTCTTGCTCATTAGCGGGACTTTTACCCATTTTAAAAGTTTTTCGCAGCTTAGTGATAATAAATGCACAGGATAACTAGTCTTCCCAACCCTTTCTATGTGTTCTGAAAAACTTTGTTGCATATTGTGTGGACATGATTTATTAATGGCAGACCTGAGAGCTGAGTGAGCTATCTCCTGTTTAACAAGTTTGGAATGGCAAGGCGAAAATTCAAGCAGTGGTGTCTTAGCCCTAGGCGAATAATGCCAACCGACGTGCTCCTCATGGAACGTTAAGCACAGATCTAAAAACTGTAATTTGTTCTTCTGGATAAGCTCAAGCGTGAAACCTAGACCTACACCACATTCCCTAAAAACTTCTAAAATTTTTAAAAATTTTGTTTCAATTGTGGTGGTAAACCTTTCTTTGAAAACAGAAAAATTCTTTCCGACGCCAACAAACTGGGAAATTGTCAGCACCGGAAGTCACTAGCTACGCAGGAGCATGCTCCATATGAGTGGTCGGACACATAGAAAAACTAACGGACAAGCAGATGACAATGTTTCCCAAGGTTTGGTTGGCTTGTGTCGAAGTGGATGGTTCTGGTACTATTCACTTCCTATCCCGTTGCGGCATTATTGGCAAGAAGGAGCATCTATTATAGTTTGGAAGAATCTGTTACTGAAAGGCACATGGCTCCTCATACCCTTGTGTCAAAGCGCCGAATTGCTGCGTAACCTGCATGAAGGCCATCAAGGGATACCAAAATCGCGGTCTAGAGCACGTGAGTCTGGATGGTGACCCGGAGAGTAACATAGTAAACGATAAGAGTGGCCACTCGAGCCGTTTCGCTGCCGAGCTCGAGGTTTCCCGATGAAGTGGCTGCAGACTTGGCTACGGCTGCGGCTACAGCTAGCAGCTTGACAGGCGGTGTGACCCAGCACGTGTGACACCCAGTCGAACCCCGTCGCCGAGCTCGCTACGTCGTTACTATGTGAGGTGCACCCGAGGATCGTTGTTGGGATATTCTGCCAGCGTCTGGCACTTCTGCTTCGTCGCCGTATTATGGTATGGCTGCAGGCAGTTCTTTTTCACGTTTTAAGATACGTATTTTTTTCGTAGTTCGTTGCGTCACTGTTAGCCGCATGAAATCAGTGACGGAGGAGTCATGGGGGCCTTGAAGCCATCAACAGCTGCTGCCCATTTGTAACGTAGGATTTAATTTTACAATCTCTTTTGTTATCACGTGCAGCAATTAGTTGGGATGCTTGAGAAAACAGCGACGCGGCAGCGTCCAAGCTGCGAGGCAAGTTCGAAACAATGATGAAGTTCGAAAACAGAGGAAAATGAAAAGATTCGTTCAGAAATGCGGCATATGAGCACATTAAAATTTCTTCTTGGGCGAGTTGCTATTGAAGCCATTGTAGCGGAAAGGAACACGGACAATGAAGAGGACAGGACACCATGGACGCTATCACACAGCTAACTTATTGGATCGACACCAGGAAAATAGGAAATCATAGATACCTTCAGTATAGCGCATGCGCAGAAGTTCTTCATAAAAAAAGCAAAAGAAAAGTTCTAGAAGGCAAGTCTCGCTACCAAATAAGCAGATCGACGTGTCGCTAACGCAACCTGCGCCTCTTTATCTAATCTGATACGCTTGAAAAAGTTCGACAGATGCCTTCTGGAAGGAGTCAACGCCCTTTCAAGAATTGTCGACGTGACGAGTGCAAACCTACGTTACCCTGAAAGGTCCGTCATATCTTTTTTTGGAAAGAACAGTTTGGCCCTTATGCATTCCGACAAAGAAGGACGATTTGCGGGGCTTTCCGCAGGTGCTTATATCGACAAGGCGCGTGAAGTGGTAAAAAAGAACATTATCGCCTTAAAGGCAAAGCTTCAAGGGTAAACAGTAAGCTGCAGCTTTGTGGAAGGACTTACAAGTGACAGAATTTGCCAAGACAATAGTTGATTGTAATTTGACACGCTTAGTGTGTTCTTCGCGGCAAAATCTCATAAACAGGCATTCAGTTTAGAAAGATTCTCAGCAAAAAAGGCGCTTGGCAGCAGCACGTAAGTCAGTTTCTTTTTAAACAACCTAATTTACTCCGAGTAGATGACGCTTTGCTACAACTTCAAAAGATGTCATTTATTTATTTATTATTTATTTATTTCGGATACTTTCCTGGCCCGAAGGCATTACAGAAAGGAGTGGTAAGTGAGAGAAAAGAAAGTACATAATTATACAATAATAAGTATTACAAAACGGCAGAAAATACAGCAGTCTTGAAATTGCCAACGTCAGAAATGGCAGCGATGGAGGGAGGAAGGTCGTTCCAGTCGGCGCTGGTTTTAGGAATAAAAGAACTATGACACATCTTTGTTCTAAAATATGGAACACCAGCTTTAAACATGTGATCGAAACGGGATGAAATGTATGAAGTTCGGGTAATAAGATGATCCTTTAATAGTGGGTTGTGGTGATACAGCCTGTGGAAAAGACACAGTCTAAAACATTTACGGCGCAATGAAAGCTCCGGTAATGTAAGTGTGATTTTCATGGAAGTAATGCTGGCGTAACGGGAATAGTTAGATAAGATGAAACGTGCTGCGCGATTCTGGATGGATTCTAGAGTGTTTATCAGTGTGATTTGATGGGGATCCCATACGGTGGATGCATATTCTAGCTTTGGTCGCACTAATGTTTTGTAGAGGGTAAGCTTTATCGGCATAGACGCAGCAGAGAAATTTCGACGCAAGTATCCAAGAACCCGGTTAGCCTTATTAGTGACGTGTTTGATGTGCGTATGCCATGATAAGTTACGTGAAATATGGACACCTAGGTATTTGTACGAGTTGACGGAGTCAAGAGAAGTATCGTGAAGTAAGTAAACACGCGTATTGTCAGTGTTAGTGCGGCTTGATACATGCATTGTTTTACATTTATTAACGTTTAGTCGCATGAGCCATTTATCGCACCAGTTGGATATGCTTCTAAGATCGTCTTGAAGCTTATCAGAATCAGTGGGGTTAGTTATTTTGCGATGAATGACGCAGTCATCTGCGAAAAGCCTGATAGATGAATGGGAAATGCATTTAGGAAGGTCGTTTATGTAAATCAGGAAAAGCAGGGGTCCCAGTACCGATCCCTGTGGTACACCCGATGTTACGGAAGTGCGAGAGGATGAACATTCATTAGCTGAAACGTACCGAGTTCGATTAGACAGAAAGCTTTTAATCCAGTTTAGTACATTAGGGTCAATGTTAAGCATGCTAAGTTTAAGAATGAGAAGATCATGTGAAACAGTGTCGAAAGCTTTTGCAAAGTCCAAAAACACGCAGTCTACATCGAAGCCCATATCAGTATGGGTAAATAGGTCATTAGTAAAACATATGAGTTGCGTTTCACATGAAAATGTTTTCCTGAAACCGTGTTGTTCAGTCGAAAAGAAGAAATTAGACTCAAGGAAATCAATAAGATGAGAATGTATAATATGCTCCAATATTTTGCATGGTATACTTGTCAGTGATATAGGACGATAGTTATCGGGGGAATGAGTGTTACCTGATTTAGGGACTGGAACAACCTTGCCAACCTTCCAATCGCTTGGAAGAATTGAGGAACCTAGAGACTGGGAAAAGAGCATCGAAAGCATAATGGAAGAATATGGTTCAGTAATTTTAAGCATTCTACAGTTAATTGAGTCTTCACCTGATGAAGAAGATATTTTCAGGTTTTCAATCAACTTTTGTATGCCGACCCAATCTATATAAATGATAGGAACATTTAGTTACCGACGGTAGAATGGCAGGAGCACATTTGTGAAAGACGGAAGCAAATACATCATTCAAAACGGAACAGCACTGGTTCGGAGGGATCGCGACATTGTCAGAACGGGCTAGTTGGATTGTTTTGCTTTCTTTGCCACCAACAATATTCCAGAATTTACGTGGATTAGACTGTAAAAGTGATGGAAGGGTGTTATCGAAAAAAATCTTTTTTGCATTTGTAATAGCAATAGTATATTCTGCGTGAATGCAATGATATGCTGCCCAGCGTTCGGGAAGGTTAGTTGCTTTGGCGCGACGAAAAATACGTTTCGTTTTGTTGCGCAGACGGCGCAGAATTTCAGTAAACCATGGCGAGGAAGGACTGGAAACAATCTTTCTTGTAGGCACATAGCGATCCATTAGTGTTAGCAGTTTGTTCTTGTACAATGACCAGTTCTCTTCAACGGTACGTTCAAAAAAGTTGACTGTGTAGTCAGTAATGAATGATTCTAGTTCATTTAAAATGGATGTGGTATCGGCGGCATTGTAATCACATATAGTTTTAACGGTTTTCTTCGAGCGAGCTTTCTTCTTAAGTGTTAAGTGGAGAAGCGAGTGGTCACTTATTCCTTTAAGGTATGTTGGAGGAGAAACCAAATCTGGAGCTGTTGTAAAAAAGAGGTCTAAAGTATTAGACGAAGTGCTGGTAGTGCGTGTGGGTTCATGAATCAGCTGAGTTAGATTAAAATCAGCGCAGATGTCTAAAAAATGGGTGCACTCGGAGGATGACTGCTTAAGGGAGGGAACACCGTTTTGCCACACTATGTTTGGAAAATTGAAATCACCTAGTAAGAACAAATGTGATTTTGGGTATCGAACAACTAATTTGTTAAGGACATCATGAAGGTCAGTACAGAAATTGGTAGTGGAGGATGGGGACCTATAACACGCGCAAAAGATGAGGTCGCCAGTGGGAAAAGCAACACGAGTGCAAACTATTTCTAATGGTGAGTGAATGGAGATAGTGAAGGAATGGATAGCAGAGCTCACGGCAATCAGTACACCTCCGCCCGTGCGGAAATCGCGATCGTACCTGTAAAGGTTATACGTTTTTTGACAGTCTAGTATTTCACTATCTTTAATTTTTGCTGAAAGCCATGTTTCGGTGAGCACAACTATATCAGCTGAGCATGCGTCGATATGTGATGACAGTGATGTGCGTTTGTTGGCGATACTTCGGACATTTGTAAAAAGAAGTGATAAGGAGTTTGCTTGCTTTGGAACACGAGATAGCTATGCTGCACCCAAATGTGAAGATTGTGGACCCGATGGTTTGTTGTTTGTTGGGGTAATCGCGCTCCTAGCTGGTCCGATCTCGCATACTTCATCTGTAGCTGCGCAATAAACGTAACATTTTTTACCTATGATTAGTTTGTTATGTCGCAAAGAAAAAGACTGGCCGCTGGCCTTGCCAAAGTCATTTAGTGCTTTCCGCGATTGACGAGTGGCTTTGCAAAAGTCTTCGCCGACTGAAATACCATCGGCTTTAAACTTCGCTTTTTGCGAGAGTATATGGTCTCTCATCTTAGAAGACACAAACTTAGCTATAACAGGCCGTGTCTTGCCGACAACGTATGTGCCTAGCCTATGAGCCCTATGGATTGCGGCTTCCCAGGGAGTCATGTTGAGACAATTTCTAAGAAAGTGATGGATCTGGACTTCTGATTGAGCCCACGTTTCTGATACGTTGTCTGAGATACCATAGAAGATCAAGTTGTCGCGTCTTGAATGGTCCTCCAGAACGTCTAGTCTTGACGCGAGCACAGCGCTTTCATTTGAAACTGCTTCATGGACTGCGGTAGTAATATCACTTCCTGAAGGCATATTTTCAAAAGACTCAACCGCAGCTTCCATGGCAGTCACTCTATTGGAAAGGTCTGAAACGGTCTCAGTGAGGTTTTCTTGGTTAGCCTTTAGTTCAGCTATGGCATTCATCATCTCGGCATGTCGCGTGTCAAATTTTAACGACAAAGCAGCTATGGCGGCCATAACTTCATTGTGCTTATGTTGAGCTTCAGTATGGGGACCAGGGTTTAATTCTACATCCCCGGAAAGTAAGAGCAACATAGCAACAGAGACACAATCACTCAGAGTGGCAGCCAGCACTTGTGGGCAAGGGAAGAGCAGCAAACCGACATTGTTTGTACGTTTACAAAAAAGCGATTCGGACTGACTAACCTGCACAAGAAAGCAGAAAGGAGAGCTTAGCAGCGACCGCATGGTAGCTGCTCTCCCGTGCCCACTGGAAGCGCCTTGCTGATGCCAGTTGCTTAAATCTGAGCGCTGCAGTGCTGCCGCTGGCGGCAGTGTCCGTGTCCCACTTGATACCGGCGTGAAGATGATGTTTTCCATGCTCAGATAATCAAGGCTGTTGTCAGCTGCTTGTGGCGGTGGATCCAGCAGGAAATTCGATAGAGATGTGGACGTAGCACACGTGCTAGACGGTGACAACGATGAGCCGAAAACAGCAATCTGCACAAGAAAGCAGAAAGGAGAGCTTAGCAGCGACCGCATGGTAGCTGCTCTCCCGTGCCCACTGGAAGCGCCTTGCTGATGCCAGTTGCTTAAATCTTAGCGCTGCAGTGCTGCCGCTGGCGGCAGTGTCCGTGTCCCACTTGATACCGGCGTGAAGATGATGTTTTCCATGCTCAGATAATCAAGGCTGTTGTCAGCTGCTTGTGGCGGTGGATCCAGCAGGAAATTCGATAGAGATGTGGACGTAGCACACGTGCTAGACGGTGACAACGATGAGCCGAAAACAGCAATCTGCACAAGAAAGCAGAAAGGAGAGCTTAGCAGCGACCGCATGGTAGCTGCTCTCCCGTGCCCACTCACTCCTACAAGACAGCAGTTTGATTGGAAGTGCTTTTTCAGTTGATGTGGAAGATTTCTTTTATTGCGTGCCCCAGAAAGAAATGTGCGCTACCGTTCAGGAGTGTATAGAGTATAATGGGGGGAGGGGGGTGGCATTCCGGAACTCAGTGCGCATGTGTACAGATAACTTCATGGCACTACAGGAGTTTTATCTTCAATATAATGTTATCTGTTTTGACAATGACTTGTATTTGCAAAGCAAAGACATCTGTATCGGGTCATGGGTTGTCCCTGTGCTCTGCAACATTTTCCTGCCTTCAACTGACCGCGACTTACAATCTGTTGTAGGCGAACGAATTTTTCTGAAAGGTTTTAGATATGTGTTGATGATTTCTTTATTATTTTAAAGGCCTGTGTAGTTTGTTTTAACCGTTCTACTGGGCATATTTTAGTCGCTTTTCAGCAACTTGGGAAGGGCATGCTAATTACATATTAAACTCCATCCCATGTTTAATACAGTTTTTAGACATTTTAACATCTTTTATGCAAGACTACGTATATTGGTAATATAGCCCACAGACGCGAATAGCTCTCATGTCATACGATTCGGCTCATTCAAAGCTTGCCAAGAGAGGAATTGCCTCGAATCCCCGCTTATGAAATTGTGCCCACTGATTATGTAGGCCAGTTTTGAGAAACAACTGGCAAAGCTCACTGCGGCAGGCTATCGATGCTCGGTCTTAGAAGCTGTCTCGGAGACTCTCCTGGAAAAGGTGAAGGGCCCCAGACGTACTCCCAGCACCACAGCCCGAAAAGAGGTAAGGGCCGAAGTAGTCCTTTATGTGCATGGGATGTCCCACAACATTAAGAAGGTCGCCAGTATTTGCGGCATACTAGTGTTTATCTCTCGGCGCCGCGCAAACTAGCAGGCCGGCGCCCATGCATTCTCTACGAGCAAAGAAGGCTTGATTGCCAGAAGAAGCCCACCTGGCCGTATGTTCAATGCGCCACAGATGTCGTCTACATGATGCCGCTGTCGTGTGGGAAGGCCTGTATAGGCCAGACCGGAACGTGCGTTAAAGACCAAGCACGAGAGCACGAACTGTCTATTGTTAATAAAGGCAATGCGCATATGCCTGCGCATTGCCTGGCCTGCGAGTGTACACCATGGTTTCGCAAGCTTAAGATTCTAGGAAGAAGTAAGGATACTACTGCTCGTGAACTTTTGGAACCGTTTCACGTTAGAAAAGAGGCACAGACTGCGTTATCGACACGTCGATCTGCTTAGTTGGTAGTGAGACACGCCTCTTTGAATTTTCTTTTTTTTTTGCTATGAAGAACTTGTACGCATGCACTAGAGTGAGTATATCTATGGTTTCCTGTTTTTCTGGGGTTGACCCAATAACCCAGTTGCGAGTTAGCGCCCGTGATGTCCTGTCCTCTTCATTGTCTGTGTTCCTTTGCGATTTACAATGGTTTCAATACTATGAATACGTGTCGTGCAGTGCAGAAGGCTTTATTTTCATTGATTCAAGAAGGTTACATGCAGTGACTTCTGAACGAGTATGGTGCGTCAATTCTGCAAAAAGAAATATGGCTATTTCTAAACCCTGGCATGTGCATTATTTCCATACTATGTGCGCTCGAGCGTTGTTAGATGTGTTGGATTGGGATGAAGATACGTGTTTTTATGTTTTAATTTTGTATGGAGTCCATAGCGCAGAAATTTTCTTCTTAGTATTTATAACAGTGCTTCCCTGACAGCCTTTGTTTTTAATAACATACTTTATTACCACAGACAGTGGTATCAGAATAAGATGCATTGCACGACGGAGTATCTGCATTCAGAAACCTTGAAGGCTCCAGTATTGCTTACCCTACGCCTCTGTCCTTCTACGTATTGCTGGAACCTATTTCAAGATAGGCTTCCGAGTTCGCTTTCTTTTTCAAGCGTAGAAAAGCATGCACCCCATTAACGTTCGGTAGCGTTAAACCATCCATCGCTTGCCCAGCATGAAGATGTTTATACACTTGCTATTTTATTTTGCACGTAACCATTCACATAAGTTTTTCACCCTAATTCACCCTTCGTCGTAGAAGTAAGCACCGAAACAGCGTAATTTTATTCCTTCGAAGAAATCGCATTCCGAGTAAGTTAATTGCTGGTTTGTTTGGGCAGCTTTTTTCGTTGCCTGGCTACATTAACACGGCACGTGTGTGTTGTTATGCTTGTGTGAACGTTCATTGCCATCACGCAATTCACTTCTGAGTGTTCTTCATTACTTGCACTTCGCAGTTTCTTCCAGTTTTTACATGTATGCTGCTTTTCTCGTAATTTAGTTGCAATATATTACTCTCCTATATTTATGTGTTCCTGCCAAACCACGTCATCCTACGTATTATCTAGACGAAGGTCCACTCAGAAACAAGGTACACCTCAGCAGAAAATTTCCATAGATAAGACAAAATCATATTTAGAAGTTTCCCTAGCAACATGATCCCATATTATTTGGACGTCATTGAACTCCTTCCAAATTGCTCCCAGATAGGCGAGATGAGGGCAACATCGTTATATCCTCCAGCTTTCCGACTGGGGTGCGCAGCCTCCACAATGAATGCAGTGTTTCTATCGGCAGTAAATTGGTCCGCACGCACCTGTGAATGTTTGCTCCACTCGATACTGCACAAAGGAATGCAAGAATTACATCGCATAATATCGCACCCCGCCGAGGCTACAGTACAAAGAACATGCGCCTCAAGAACAGTGATTGGCTGACGTGCTGTGATTCCTTGACGCTTGGCAGGTTATCTATAAAACAACACCGTGCTAAAACAATTGAAGTGGAGCTAATGATAACCATCGAGAAATAAGATAAGAAGTATTGTCTTTCTTTCCACGTCAACAACGGGGACGCCATATACAAGAAACAAGAAACAGCAGTATGACAACCTTAGCACACACTTGTAGCCATACGACGTTCTCAAACAATATCTGTGAGCAATGCTCTGTGAAAGAAGCGCGCACGACCTCTGATTTGCTTGAAATGTTGAAGTCCAAGAGTGCCCTATGTTTCGTATCAGGTGTACCGTTTCACACATAACACCCATTGCCAGTGGATACCTTAGCAAGCGGGTATCACCGGAAATGCAGAAACCGATCAACTCACTTCCATTTGTGCTCTCGACGAATGTGGCGGCCGGCAAAGTTTCTGTAGGGTTGATGACGCTCGTATGTTAAGACACCCATACCTTCTCAAGCAGAGAACAGCAGGCTGCAAATAAATCGTTTTCTCTCCGTGTTCGTTGCCGAGGCTTCCCTCTTCGTGTTGGGAAACAATTACTCAAGTTAATGATTGGCCCTGTCCTCGACCGCCACTTCGTTGCGATGCTTTTTTCCGATGCTAACGCCTTTCGCGTTTGTGAGAAGCCACTCACGAATACGAAAAGCGAAAAGCTCTGTCCTGTTGTCTGAAAGTTTGTACCGACAAAGACACATGGACCATCTGTCGCGTGCGTATTTTGGTTTCTGCCAGACACTTCAAGGGGGAGGGGGAGGGAACTTCATATTAGAGTGCCCTGCTTTCCTTGCTCAGCTTCTAATTTGTTGTAGCGCAAGCTGAACGGCAAGGACGCAATAAGGCACGTTTGGCAACCGCACAGCGCTAACTTTAAAAATCAGATTTATTTCCAGTTCTCATTGCTACTTATACCCTAGAACCGTTATAAGACACGTGCAGATAGGTTTGCAAAGATGAACAAAAACGGGAAACCACACGTATATATTTGACAGCGTAGCTCTTAGGCGTCCGTTCCTGCGGCGAGCATCGGCGACCTCGGCGTAACCGAGTGAACGAGCACAGCGATGGATGAAAGAGCGAACGCGGAGCGCAGCGGCGGTTGAACGAAGGTGATAGCGAATAGAGTGCGAGGCAGAAAGCTGAGGAGGAGGGTATGGCGAAAGCGTGAGAAGAAAAGCTTAGTGCCCCTCAAGACGGGCTCTGTGGAGACGATGGCTACGAGATGGCGCCAGAGTAGTTCACCGATGACGCCACCGGTATGATATAGGGAAACAAAGCACTGCATGAGCGAAGGTCTGTATGCGGCGGCTGCTGTGAATCACACCTACGCGTCACCCACGCGCTGCCTCTCGCGAGTTCTAGTTTAGTGAGGCAGTCGCGCCGCACTACGCGCCACTTGCAACGTGGTGCACGAGACAGATTGTGCGCGCCAACAAATATATCGCGAAATGAGAACACACATGCAGCTGCGCGAAAATTTCGCATTAGGGAGTAATGTAATGGTGAAATCTTTTTGACCACACTATCGTGGCATCTCTAAAGCAACGCGTCCAGCCCAGTGGCTTGTAGAAACGCTATAGCAGCACTTGTTGTCAGGGCTACGCTGTTTGCGTTAGGCCGAGGACCGCAAAAGACATGTCGGATGGCGGCCTTTTATCGACGTTTGCAATGAAACACACCAGTTGTTGCCGTTCTTGCGCGTACACGGGACAAACGCAAAATATATAATCAATTGTTTCTGGTACTCGACAGGATTCAACGTTTGGGCTAGTATCACTGCAACCTATCAGGTGTCTATAATTCTTGGTGAATGCGACACCAAGGTGAATCCGGTGCACAGTGCTTGTTTGCCTTCTTTTGAGCTTGTGAGTTATACAGAATTACATTTCTGGGTCCAATTTATGGACTTGTTTGTGTCGTCAATCCGGTTGGGTCCAGTGCTCCAACGTACGGTTGTGTATAACGCAACGAAGCCGGGCGTTTTTGTCGGTTTGTGAGAACAGAGTACGTAGTTCAGAAGCACTATTTAAGGCAGTGTTCGCGTTACCGTCCGGACGTTCGTTCCTTCTCACGTCACACTGGGAACGTATTCACTTAAAGGAGATAGTATGGCCGTTCATATTCGCATGGTCGAGATTCTCTGTAATTTTTATAGCCATTGAATAACACAGGCCCCGTCTGAAAACACAGTCAATAGCTTGAAGCGCTGGCTTGGAGTCACAGAATATTGTCTATGAGCATGGAGTGTCCTCGGAGAGAAATCAGTGCCTCCGCATAGCAACAAGTTCTGTGACTTTTTATGTTGACCTATGGTTTAGTTTAAATATCTGAGCGATGGTCACATCTAGGATGACGAAGGCTATAATGACGGCATATGGTGTGAGAAAGCCATTAGTATACACGTGTACAGTATCTTCGTACTGTGCATAAATGGGAATCAGGGTAAGTTGTTTGAGGCGAATGGATGCAACGGATGACATTGTTTTTTGTAATTCCGGGGATGTGCACCGTAACGAAATGTTTAGGCAGGACCCACGTGGGTATTCTTGGAATACAGGCGGCAGTGCCAAAGAGCATCTCTCTGTTGACGACTACCTTCACTGAGGCACGTCGCCGGATGGAAGGTAGTCGTCAATAGGATATGCTCTTCGGTACTAGGTCTGTTTCGTTTGTTTGCGTTTCTATGTAATGCTATAGATTAGTCCGGCTTATTTTCTAGGGTCTTCGAAGGCGTATTGAAACTGCTAGAATGGGAAAGAATAAATGTCAGAATGAATCGAGAACTTCTTAGAAACCGCCGGTTTCGAGGTGACATTTTTATTCAGGGACGCTGGAGATGACTCACAATAAATGGTTGACAAGCTTAGTTGACAGAGTGTAAAAAAGTGTAAGAGTATGTTAGAGAATGAAACTGCAGAAATATATGGTAATGGTGAATCACTTCGAATGAAAGCGACAATTCGTGACTAACAGTCAGCCTGTAGAACCTGCGAAAATTCGCTCATCAGACCAATTAGTCGAAAGAGACCCATATTATGATAAGAAAATCTCTGGGAGAATCAAAATGGCTTAGGGTGCATATGGCAGGTATTACCGAGTCATAAATCATTGAACACATCACAATGCGTTTTCCGTTCAAGCATTTGAATCATTGCATACTACTTGTACTTATGCATATGGTAATGTAAATATATATGTAAACAAATGAATTGAAAAAGTTTGCTACCACACAAAAAGTGATGACAGTGACAAGAACTTTATTAGAGTGTCCTGAGGAACCTTATTGGAGGGAGCCGAAGGTTCCCCAATCAAGTTGGTGGCTGCGCCCACGACGGGACAGGGAGCTGGTCTCTCCGCGACGTCGTGGGCCCTATGGACGGCCTGTAGTGGGTTCGTGAATTCCGAGCTCGTCAGCAAGGAGTCCCTCTTGGACTTGTACTGAAGGTCGGAGCCCGCGTTGTACGGGCACAGCCAGAGCGTGTGGTCGAAGGAGCAGCATGCGTGACCGCATTTGGAGCACGACTGCGGGAAGTTCGGGTCTATCAAACTGAGCGCTCTGCGGGTGAGGTAGGAACTGGTCTGTAAGATCCTGCAAGTAATGGCCTTAGCCCTGTTAAGTTTCGGGCTGGGGGGAGGGAATTTCCTCCTGCTGTGTCTGTAATGCGACGTAATTTCGTGAAAGGTGGTAAGATGATCTTTGAAGGGGAATCCTGTGGAAGAGCCGGAGCGTTAGCTCGGGCGCGGTTCGTGAATTCACGCGCCAGGCAGTTGTCCCGCTTGTTAGGGTTGCAACCCGCTTGGTTGGTTAGATCGTTCACGTGGGCCGGGAACCACGTTATGTTATGACCTCTAGTTTCTTCTCCCGTGCGCCCAAAGGATCTGTTGACTATGCCGGCTGCGTGTTTAGAAACTAGAGCGGACAAGAAAGCCCTGACTGCCGTGCGCGAGTCGGAGAAAATGGTCGTCGGGCCTTTTGCGGCTTGAAGAGCGAAGGCTATCGCGGTTTCCTACGCCTCATTCATGTTTTTAGTGTAGAGTGACGCGGCGCTGATAAGTGTTCCGCGCGCGTCAACGAACGAGATTGCAAACCTGTCTTCGCTGCCATACTTGGCAGCGTCGGCGAAGAATGCATCTGCCCCGTAAGGATCTAGTCATCGAAGGATGGTTCTAGGCCGCGCTCTTCTGCGACCTTCGTTATATATTGGGTGGATGTTCCTCTGTACGGGCTCAACCTTTATACGTTTCCGGGCTAATTTGGACAGGGGGTGTCTATTGAACGGTGCCTTTATAGGGTGCAGACCAGCTTCATCAAGAATTTTAATTCCCGGCTTAGTTGACGAAAGCCTAGAGATCTGTGCAATAAACTGTGCTTCAATTAATTCGACTGTGGTATTGTGAATTCCGAGTTCAAGTAGTTTTATCGTGCTAGCGAATTGTGGAATACAAAAAGGGATGGAATTAAAAAAAATTATAGACCTAACGCTAAGAAATAGGAGATAGCGGCGCGGATTAGATAGACAGCGTAAGTAGCTGATATTCTAGTTGAGGTTAGTGAATGGAGCTGCATAGACTTTTTAACGTGTAGGTTCAATAATTGGTGTTGTATTAGGCTTACAGAATGGGTATCAAGTGAATCGAGGCTCCGTCGAAAACTACAGACAACTAGGTAGTGTGGCGAAATAAATAGGCTGGTGATGATGACGATTTACAGTACCCTCGTGGTCCTGGAGTTTCTTGCAAGCTTTGAATCAGTGAATGATACTATTCTGGTTGAAAATGAAAGTAAAGAGCGCAGTAAGTGAACGAGGATAAGATAAAAGACATGATGATCGCTCCTGATATCTTCTATCCTGTTCTCGTCCTCTTTTTTTGCCCTTTTTACTTTCAATACGAAGGGAAACCAAAGCTCGTACCTTGTTGCATGACTGCGTTATGGTTAAAGTTGCCTGTCAGAGCTTTTCCGTTATGTAGTTGAATGCGTATAATAAAATCACTGTGGTCACTTGCCAACGAGTCTTGATTTTGTGCTTACGTCGCCCATGCACATAACTTCCGATCCATGGAGCGCCCGGCATTATGCTGTGCTCTGCTGCGGTGTTGAATCTTGAAGCCTGACCGGTAGCAAGAAGTATTGCGAATTGGTGATTGCCTGTGGTGTATAATTTTCGGCCTTAGAAATTGCCGATTTTATCATATTGTGTGCGTACCGTTAAAATTCCGCGGCAGAAGCGTTCACATGCTGCTTCCTCAGCCTGACTCGCAATGTGACCAGTTGCACAAACGTCTAGACCTGTTTCGCGTACCCACCGTTATCTCACTGCGCTGTGGCATGCTTAATCGTATGGTTTAGATTAGCGCCATTTCCTCACGAATTGTTGGCATGGATGCTTTTACGCATGAAGTTGCATATTTGGGACGCTGGGCGCGTCGAACCTCACTCGCTTTGCTACACTCGGCGCCAAGTAGTGGTAGTAGCCTGGTATTGAAGGTCCCCTGGTTTCCCTGACGTAAGTTTACGTCGAGCTCAGTTGAAGTGAGCAGGATATGTTGAAAAGAACGTTTTTTTTTATTCGACGCAGACCTCTGCAGTTATATTCCTATATTATGCGTGTGTGCTGCGTGGTGTACTCTGTCGTCGTTGTCAGTGTATGGTTAGTAGCCATTGTCGTATTCCATAGCTTCTTTGGCGGGGCTCGTCGGTAGCCGCGCATCGTCCTCTAAAACTTGTACGGGACTTTCACGTGCTTCATATCGTGTGTAAAAAAGCAATAATAGCACTTGGCTCTGGGAGATACGCGCGTACAAGGAAAATGTTACCTGTACAACTTACTAAAGGCGAAAACAGTAGCCAACTGGTCCTAAAACATACTATATTGCTTTAGAAGTGGTTTATGCTGATGAAAGGTGAGGTCGGTGTTCCAGTATCTTTTTTTCAGCCAAAGGTCGGTCTTACTGTCGTGCAAAGGTGGCTTTATATGCACATCATACTCAGGACATTGGCACAGTAAGTAACATTTGGTCTCGAAGAGGCCGTACAGAGTGCATACGGCATCGTCAGACTTGCCCATGAGGGCGAAGCAGGCCTTTGCAAGAGCAACTCTGAGCAACAGCCAACACAATCTAGTTGCTTGCATCGAAGCCGGGCTGAGGCTATAGGAGCTGTAGCGGAGAGTGCATAGCATGCATATCCAATTACAAGCTTGGCAATTGTGGCAGCTCCGCGTTCCAACTGCACGGCTGCAACGCATGAGGTTGAGTTCAAAAGGCCTCGGACTGGGCCAGTGGTGTCTCTAAAAGCTCATTCACACAAGGCCAATAGGACACCAATTTCGGTTTGCCGAGTGTCGGCGACACCGTGTTTTCTTTCGTGCCGGCGCCTCTGCCACAATGTATCGACTCCGAGCTCTCCGCGGACCGTCGGCAGCTTATCGGCGTTGGTACAGTGTGACAGAGGTGCCGACACGAAGGAAGAAACGCTGTCGCCGACAGTCGGCAGACTGAAATTGGTGTCATGTTGGCCCAGTTTGAATTTGCCTTAACGCGAAGCGCACCGCTTCCATTGATGGCTCGCTTTTCAGGGTTCCTTCCTTATGCATCTTTCGGTCCTCAGGAAATGCCGCATAGAAATTACAACTAGATTCCAAGACCTTTAACGATCTTTAACGTTTACAGTCAAATACACGTGCTGGATGTATGATACGGGGCTAACAAACATAGACTTCACTATACTGTACCCATTCCATACTATTTAAGAGAAGTTTAGCTAAGAAGTGCTTCGCTAATGCTTTAAAAAATTAAATTATGGAGTTTTACGTGCCAAAACCACTTTCTGATTATGAGGCACGCCGTAGTGGAGGACTCCGGAAATTTTGACCACCTGGGGTTCTTTAACGTGCACCTAAATCTACGTACACGGGTGTTTTCGCATTTCGCCCCCATCAAAATGCGGCCGCCGTGGCCGGGATTCGATCCCGTGACCTCGTGCTCAGCAGCCTAACACCATAGCCACTGAGCAACCACGGCGGGTCGCTAATGCTTTAAAGAACTGGTGTCCACACGTAATCGGCTTTAGATGTTACTTAACAATTATGATGCTTAACTCACGTGTGGTATCACAAGCATTTACTCACTTCCACAATTGAGGTCTGCGTTCAGTTAGGAGCGCATACCTAAACAAAGTTTTAGTTGAGACACCGAACAGAAACGCCAGCACTGCTGGGATCTGATATGTGCACCTTTGGTCACATATTATGAAGAGTATTGCTCAGTGAGCTAACGAACGTATTGTGTTTTGGCCCTTCGAAAGATGTCTATGCTGTGTAGAATTACTCCTTCGAGCAGTAAAGTGGCAGAATGCCCTAATGGGTCCGAAAAACACATTTGTTCAGTGTATCTCCGAGCACAGATAGGCCGGACTACTTATTACTTACGTTGAGACGCATCTTCTATAGAACTCGCTGATGCGCACCGCCGCCGGAGAGACAGACACGATGTCGTTTGCTAATTATTTTATATTATATAAATTGCTTACGTTTGACCTTGATTTTGCGCAATAATGCGTATGTGGCTTCACTTGGTTCACTCGTACAACTAGGCACTGTGCATCGTTTGCTCCTTGGTCGGTCGCTTTGTTAATGCTTTAGTCGATACACTCACCCACAGCATCAACTTCGGTTGTTCAGAATGTGAGGGGAATTTAAATTCGATGGCTGCGAAGGCAACTTCAATCATTTCTCTGCACACGGCAATGATAAGTACAGTAGAACCTCTCTATAGTGAACCTGCCTATGGTGAACTAATGGCGTTAAAAAAGACAAAGTCTAGTCGTGATTACCTTCCCACAGGCACCCATGTATTTTATCTCTGATATGGATAAAGCAGACTAAGTGAAGAAACGGATATATAGAAGAAAAACTACATTATTTACTTACTCAGAAAGATGTCAATAGTTTCACTATGGAAAAAAATGAAAAGTGCGCACTTTCGTCTGAAAGGCACAGCCTCGATTCCGGTAGCAAATTAATAGACAGCCATTGATAAATACCGTAGAACCTCTCTATAGTAAACCTGCCTATGGTGAACTAATGGCTATATAGAAGAGAAAATCTAGTCGGGATTACTTTCCCAGAGGCACCCATCTATTTTATCTCTGTTATAAGTATGGCAGACGTAGTGAAGAAACGGATATATAGATGCAAAATCACATAATTTAATCACGCAGAAAGACGTGAATAGTTGCGCTATAGAACAAAGAAATGAAAACTGCGCAGTGTCGTTTGAAAGGCACAGCATCGATTGCGATAGCAAATTAATAGACAGGCGTCCGTCGTAAGGCTAGTAGTTTTATCGGCCGTACGTATAAACTTGTAAACATTCGCTTACTAACTAAACTAACAACCATGGTGTCAGCGCGCACAGGCAAACATGCACACATCATGCTCCATCACCACGAGTACGCGCTGTCAAAGCGCTGGCGTGAGGAAGCGCGGCATCAGTAGCGACCGAAATGACATTCGTGCTGTCTATCTCTTCAACGCAAACTGAGTGACGAGAACACAGCACTTGCAAAGCTACGAGCCATCGGTCCACCTACTCAGCGCCAAGGCAGATCGCTTTCAAGATAAATCCCGTGCGCGGCCGCGCCAAACGCAGTTGCTGCCGAAGTACAGCCCCCCCCCCCCCCCTCCCCCCGCTATTTCACCTCACTCCGCGGCCGTGATGCGCGCGACGGAAGACGGCGCACCTTCTCCCGCTTTCCTTCCTTGCGCGCGCAAGGTAAAGCCACGATCGTCGACTCATCGTCGCACGATTTCATTTGCCATACAGCATACATCTTGCGGCGACGCTGTTATCGCCTTGGTCTTCATACGTAACATCACGACGACGGCAAAAATGTGCCTGGGGTGTCCATGTAATTTCTATCGCAATAGAATAGAAATAAAGAAGGGTACTATAACCACGAGCACTTCCTGATAACGAAAAATACTACACAATCATTGCATGAAATGTGGTTTCTGCGCGACGTTTCAGTAAATGCAATAATTCGTATGGCCATTAGCTACCCTAAATAAATATGGTCGCCGTACTTTCCTATCGCAGTTTTCATACTAAACTGTGGCAGCGCCGATATATGTAATGATAGCAGGCCCTTCCTCCATTTGGTCTATATCTTGCTCGGTAACAAGAATGTGAGCAGCCTCAGGCAACACATAGCACCTTCAGCTATTCGTGTGATTAGAAGCAAATCTAGCGCGCGAGACTCTACGGGCGCCTATTATAGACGGTTGGCGTGCCTCTGTGCAATTAATTATTATCGCCATCATTTATTGTTCCTTAAAGGCTAAGCAAAAAAGAAGGTTAATTGTTAGTCA
Source organism: Dermacentor variabilis (assembly GCF_050947875.1). Classification (NCBI taxonomy): domain Eukaryota; kingdom Metazoa; phylum Arthropoda; class Arachnida; order Ixodida; family Ixodidae; genus Dermacentor; species Dermacentor variabilis. The sequence continues at coordinate 121,427,379 of NC_134573.1, forward strand.
AGGGGAAGCATGTTCAATATGTGTATAAATTTTGTCGTTTCGGCAAATTATCTCACCCAGGCCTGTTCCCTTGGCTGGGGTCGCTGATGATGGTCTAAACCTACATTTCCAATCTTCCCCTCTTGTACCTACATTTTCTTCTGCCCTTTTCTCAATTACAAGCATCCTATAAATCTCTCCTTATTCTTCCGTGTCCCTTACCTCTCCTGACACTATATCTAAATTTCTTTTATTTATTAAAAGAAATGAAACTTTTGACATCTCGCCGTTTTCTATTATATTCAATTCGGCTTTCTACTTTTACACCTGCGATTCACTTGTTGCGCAGGTTAAGGCTATTCTTGTTGCCTCACTAACTCTTTGACCCTTAAAAGCTACTTATGTAGTATTACATGAGGGGGAAGCATGTAAGTAATCATGGCATACATAAAAAAAATAGCACGTAAAAATGTCAGGGGCGCTTGTGGTTGAGCACTGAACCCACAGCGAACGCAAGGTATGGCTGAGATGTCAGTAAAGTAATTGGTTCTGGAAGCAGGCAGTCAGTAACTACTTAAATTTTTGTTGATCACGCTCATTCGGTACTTATTCTGGCATCTCGTTACACTGTTCTATACCGATGGGCAAGAACGATTTAATAAATGTAATAGTAGTGCCACGTAAGCACTGTGCACTTTGGCTGTTAAATATTTGCTGACAAGTTCGGACGAGGGGAATGCGTGGAGTATTATCCCAGTGTGGTAAATGGTGGTACAGTTTATTGAAAATACAGTTCAGCAGCCTTGTGGCGTGCTGACAGATTGAGGAGACTAAGAAATGGTTAGATTGTACTAACTCTTTTGCACCAGTCATACTCAGATGTTTTAAATCGACCACTTCTAACGCGTTAATTAGGAAAGCCTGATGAGGGCTCTAAATTGGTAAGGCAGCTTCGAGTGTAGGAGGGATCAACGTTTGGTAGGCAAGCTTGCGGACAAAGAGGGTGTGGTTTCATCAAGCCGAGCTATTTCGAGGTTTAGATTTCAATTTCGAGTGGCATGTTTTAAGATGTGGTCCGATCACGCAAAATGGCTTGCGATGCTGACACCCAAATAGAGTGATGTGTCAGCTGGTGTTAGAAGGTACAAATTAATTTTTACATAATTATTGGCGCATCTTTGTAGGATGTACTTTTAATTGTTTCACACAGCTTACACCATGAAAGGGCCTCTTAAACACGTTCGTAACTAATCAGAGAGTGGCATTACTATTAGATTAGGTCACCTCACGTATCTCCTGCCGGAAACACTCTTGAAATCATTGTACCACAAGCGGCCTTGGACGCAGTTATCGGACCGCTGAGCGGCTTTCTTTCTCCTTTCATTTCCACTAACGCGCTGGACGCTACGCAGGGGAATCGGCAAGGGAGTGCAAGGAGCAGTCACTCGCTGGCCCCGCCCAAGGGAAGAGCGGCTAGTGATGGCACCCCCCGTGGTGGCCACGGCATCTGGGCTACGTTTTCCATCTTGGAGGTCACGTGTAGCTAATGCAGCAATGGTCGCGTGTTGTCCGGCCGTGCAAAAATGAAATGGTTTTTCGGCCCTTTTGAGATGGCTGACGTAAAGATGTTCTTCATTAATTTAATTCACATGAGCAATAGCTGCATTACTGAGAAAGTTGCCGCGATCGCCAAATCAGGCATTTGCTGTTGGTGGGTTCGGCTGCTTGCTATGATGCGACGCGACGACATTGCGAAGGAGAGAGAAGCGCTCTTTTGCTGCTTTTGACACGGAATTGTAAGTTACCTGCCGCATGCAGTTCAATAACATTTGGCTCAGATGTCTACAGGAGCCTCGTTGACAGAGCGGGGGCGTTTTCTTACTATTTGAAATTGTGTTTCAGGGCCCCTTTAAGCGAAGCAGCACTATTTAGACATCTTCAGCGATGACTGGCGTGCGGTAGATTCATAGCAACGAAATGCGAACATGCACTTGTCTGTGTGCGAGTGCGTGTGGTTGCAGTAGTCTGAGGCTCTGCATCGCAGATGCCAGTGTGGTCGGGAATCACTGTTACGTAAATAAATTATTTTGTAGAATTTTGTTGGGACGAGGGAATTTGGGAAGAAAGAAACAGGCTTTTTACTTGATATGCTGCATATTTTTATTCGGAAAGGCTGCGTTGTCGAAAGTTCACTGGTTCCATACATTGAAGAGTCTTCTGGCTGTACTTTAGAAAAGACCGGGGACGCAACATGGGTCACTGTAAGAAAACAAATGCATTTTTACCTCATGTCCACATTTAAAGTAGCGAAGGACGAGAAGAAGGTGCCGTCTAAAGATTGTTTTTGAAACCAGAAAAATATTCATAAGTTTACTTGAGATAGCATGGTGTTGAGCTGTTTCAATGGAAATTAAATGTAAAGAGTCCAAGTGCCTCACTTTAAGGGTTATTCATATGTGTTAACAAGCTTCGGGAGCATGGACACACGCACCACTGCTTTGGTCTGTGATACACTACGGCACTTGTAATCTAAATATAAATTTGTAATCTAATCCAAAATTTAAACTCTTATTATTATAGTGATTGTGGTGTGGCTTACTTCATTAATGAATGGCTCATGTGAATCCAAGTAGATAGCAGAAAAAAGAGCAATACAAGAGCATATCCTTACCGTTGATGTAAGGAACCTGAGCATTGACGACGTTCGCTGTTTACGTGCTGGTGGAACTAGAAGTGATAAAAAAGACAAAAATAAAAAAGGTAATGTTTGAAATTTGTCCTTTCTTAAGACGAAACAGCAAACAAAATAAGTGGCTTCATAAAAGTAAATGAGGGAAACTTTATGGTCGATCAACTGGTTCATCCAATGAAAAAGCGCTATCAGTAGCTCTTTGCAAGCCCCGCTTTGCCTCGGCTTCTGGTCGTCGTAATTCGGCATCTGCATGACGCTTAGCCGGTTTCGCCTCGGCTTCTGCCTAACGCGTAGTAGGGTTCGCCTGACACTCAGCTCACGTCTCCTGCTAACCGGCGTTAGCGCTCTTCCTGTGACTCTGCAGCACGCTTGCGATACTTTGCAGCAGCTGCCGCAGCCAGCGAGCCCTACGGGCTTCCTCAGATTCGATCTATCGTTGCCGTCGCTTCGCCGCGGCCTTCTTTTGGCGAAGTTCCTCAGCAGGCGTTTCCATACCGCTTGATCAAGGCGCAGCATTCATTTTAAGCTGTACTCAAATACAGGCGCCTTCAGATTACATGTCTAAACTTGTCAAACGCCACAGACAATCCTCCAAGACCGTCGAAGCGCGCCAAAGCACGATTTTCTCCTCTCCGCTGGCAGTGTGCCAGCTGTGCGCCATCTGCATTCCTATTGGCTCCTAAAGTGTGACGCCACATCACCCTCTGTCTCTTTAACACATCCTCTTTCATCTCGCCGCCACCTGCTCTTTACTCTTTCCTCTCCCATGCCACTAGGCACAGCATGGGCGTTCTAAAGTTTGACGCAGTAATAAAAATTCACCGACCATCACGATACTGCCTAATGCGAAATTTCAGCGCAGCTCTACACGTGCTTTCATTTCGTGATGTATTGGCTGGTGCGCACAATCTGTGCCGCGCGGCACGTTGCAATCGGAGCGAAGCGGGCCGCGGCTGCCTTGCTAATCTGGAGATGCGAGAGCCGCGCGTGGGTGACGCGTCAGCGCGATTCTCAACAGCCGCCGCCGCCGACAAACCTCCCAGACGACTCGCACTGCTCTGGCGCCATCTCAAAGCAATTGTGGCCGCACTATGCTTTTATTCTCACCCTTTCGCGATATCTTCCTCCTCCCCGTGTCCTGCTCACGTCTTTCATCCCCTGCTGCGCACCTCGTTCGCTTTCGACTTTCGCTGGGCTCATTCGCTCGGTCACGCGGACGCCGACGCTCGCCACAGGAACGTACACCTATGAGCTGAGCTATAAAACACTCGTATTGGCGCTGGAGGCCCTGCATTCACAAAACGGAGCTTATTCTGCCGCCTATGATTGACCATCGGTGCGCCGAACATCTTTTCATGACGCCATCACGGTAATGAGGGGTGGGACCAGGGACGCTGAGCAATGAGGAAACGAGTTCATGCAAGCGAATTATTGTGAATACCTCGTTTGAGATAGCGCTGAGAAGAACGTTGGATATTTCTACAATATTTAGAACACACTTACCTAGATGATGAGCCAGAACTGCTGCCACTGGCTCCAGCGATCCTGCTTTGTCTTCTCTGTCTGCTCTGGCCACCGGAGATTCCGGAACCCCAGCCCCAGCCACCCCAGCCAGGGAAACCGTAGCCATAGCCATAACCTGGGAAACCGTAGCCATAGCCGCCGAGTCCACCGCCGTAGCCTCCGAAGCCGTAGAAGTCGCCCGAGTCGAAGCCAAAGGGGACTCCATAGTAACCTACGGGGCCATAATATCCGCCCCAGCCTACTGGGAAACCACCTCCATAGAAACCGCCAAATCCATGTACGCCTGCTCCTGCTCGTCCACCGCCAGGACCAGGTTTACCAGAAGCGGAAGAACCAAATCCTGAGAGTCCAGGCCCACCAGCGCTTCCGAAACTCATGCTTCCGAAGGCACCAGGTCCCGATGAACTCATACCTCCGCCAAGTCCGGAACTACTCATCCCGGAGCCGCTCAATCCACCACCGAGGCTCAGGTCACTGCTAGATCCAATACTGCCTCCAGTTCCAGGGATGCCACCAAGCCCCCCAGAGCTGAGGTCCAGCTTTGAAGACCCGGGCGCAGCATAGGCCAGTGAAGCTATAGATGAAAATTTTGCGTTAGAAAAACTCGAAATGCAATTTATGAACCTCTCTTACTCTAACTACCCGAAACATAATGCCGTTGTGTAAACAAGTTGCGCGTTTCTGTTAGTAACGTTCTCATAGCTGGACGTGTAAACTAAGCAAGGGGAGAGGTACAGTTGGGGCTCTCTGATGAAATTCACACCGCAGTACTAAACATGGAAGCTGCATGTCTTAATTTACGTTCTTCCCTTTTTCGTGTGTCTCCAAGCAATGAATTACGTCATGGGAGCTATACATTGTTACATGACAATATCTTCAAGTTATAGGTCGCGAGTAATGCGCACAACGAAAACACATACTAAATTTTTTTTGTGCATGAAATTTTTCGTGGCGCACCACGAAATGGACAAACCTAACCTAAACAACCCTTACACAAGTAAAAAGAAAATGGTGTTCTTAAAAGTCAGCTGCAAAAAAAAGAAGAATAGACCAGGTAAAAAGCTTTTAACGTAGGGCCAGCTTAACTCGCTAAGAATAAATCCTACCAAAACGTCTTTTATAATCTTTCATTCGAATCATAGGACACAATAATTCATTCCCACTGTCAACCTAGACTCTCTTGACATCAGTGCACTTAATGAAGGCTCATTTCTTGGAATAATTCTTGACTCAAGCTAAAATTTACGAAGCATATCGCCTATATGAAGCGCAAAATTTCTCCCGGTATTAGAATTTTACTTAAACTAGATATTATTCTAGGAAACCAACATTGCTAACCTTGTATTATTTCTTTATTCAGAACCCTCACAATTATCGCATTACTGCATTGGGTAACACATATCCAATTGATATAGCACCACTACAGCATCTGCAGAATCAAGCCATCCGGATATTGTAGTTCAGCTCATTCTACTGCAATGCTTCTGATATGCTTCTCAACCACAGAATAATTTCACTAAAAGATCTTGTTAAATATAGATTAGCCGCAATGTTATTTAAAGTAATACTTACTCCTCCTCCAGTAAACATATTTCCTGAGGCTACCTTGGTTAACTTGAACCGCACAAGATTTGCAGCTAACAACAATTTCTTATTGCCACTAATACATACTAATTATGGAAAAAAATGTGGATATTTGGCAACATTATTTACTTGGAACAGCCTCCCACTAGATGTCGAGCGCTCTTCGTCTTTAGGTTTCTTCAAGAAAACATTAATAAGTTTTCTACTAGATAGCGAAAATAATCCACATATCTAAGCTATTCACTTCACTCCTGCTCATTTCCTTTCCGTTTTTCCTTTTTCTTGAGTTTTTGTCTCATTTTTAGCCTTTATAAATAGTTTTGGTTTGTTTTGTTGCGAATGCCTTAAACTACTGTTCTAATTGTACGACTAGGTATTGTCTTTATATTATTTTGCAGTTTGTGCTACATGTACTTTGTATAATCTTCCACTTAGTGAATACTGTACTGCGGTTTTATTCTGTGTATTTGCTCGAATGTATATATTTTCTGACAGGAGGTCCCCTTTCAGCCACATGCTCTGGGACCCCTTTCTGTATACTTGTGTAAGCATGTATGTCTCCTCCTTATTGAAGAAATAAACTGAAACTGAAGGTGGCGTATCGTAGAGCATTATCCATGAAAAATTTTGCCATTGAAGTAAAAGTGGAAGCATCTAGAAAAGCTAACAAAAATAGCTGTTTTTGATACCGAAACTAGAAAAAATGCCCACTATCTGGAACTGACGCATGACCGCGAACGCGCAGCTCCTCGGCTGACGACCCAGATTAGGCGGTGCTTGCGGTGCACTGAAAAATCTCGCAGGTGACGCACTGGGATTTACGTCCTATATATGCACTAATCACAATGGTGTGCTCGCATCGCCTGCTTAGGTATTGGTTAGGGACTTCAACTGATAAAATTCGACAGTTACCGCCCTCCCGGTTTTGCAAAAATTGCTGTAGGAGTATACAGTACTCATCAATAATCAGTTTAGCCTGAATGAAATTTCGTTGCAGTTGACTTTGAAAGGGACACTAAGGGAAAACATATTTAAGTTGAACTAGATCAATAGATTTCTCATCTAGGAGCCTATAGTCGTTTTCTGTATGCCAATATGTCACAAAAAGGGGACTAAGGAACAACTACGACTGTTCCAATTTCAAGCTCATATCAGGTTTTCTGAGCAATATTCGGGTCTTCGAATATTAAGACAGTGTGAAAGACATAATAAAGCGAGTTTTGCAAGAATGAAATTACGATGACACTTCATTTCCGCGTTTATTTGCTGAAAGCGTTTATATTGCAGATTCATTTGGTTTGGGCCTTTCGAGACAGGCGAACTTACAATTCTTTGGAAACAATATAACTGATTTTGCTGAAGAAGTACGCCAGAATTGTGTCTGCGCTGATAGCTCCGTGAAATTGTAATTCAGAGTACTATACTTTAACAGAGCAACCTGTGTGCCCTTAAATAGATCAATTTGGTGTGGCGATGTTCTGCAAATGCGTGTAAAGAAATGTATTCTCAAGAATAGGAAGGCATGCTACTGAACTCTTCGTGTTTCTCAAGTCAAACTAGACTGAATTTACTACCATGAACTATGCGCCAATTTCGCAGCGTTTAAAAGGGCAATGGATAGGGGGGGTGCTTGATAATCTGAGGTCCCATGAGACCTAGTGAACATTTATTCTATTTCTTGCTATGCTTAAAAAGATAATAAACTGGTGTTTATTGTGCATTAATACAGCATGCGAAAGAGATTGGAGCGTCTCTGTTTCCTTGTCTCTTAACGTTTCTTAACGTGATACGTATGAGGTAGTGCTTCGAAACAAACACAATACCTACCGTGAGAAATGACTGCAGAGTTTCTTTTTCTCTGTCGTTGCATCCTTTGCATCAACATTTCGTAACATAACGATTCATGATCTGGCTTGCCTAATTTTTTTATGCGCTATAATAGCTTCATTGAGAAGTTAATTAGCTTGTGCATTCTGCACTTTAGTATTGCCGGTCAGCGGCTAATAATATCCAATTCCGCCAATAAGAAAATTTATTGCAGTAATATCCCTAACATTGCTAAGATTACGGAGTGAGTTTTATTACACATAAGACAATCCAACCTAGTAAAATTTTACCGCCACTGCACGAGGACAGTGTATTAATGCGAGCGCGTCAAGGAGCCTGTGTCGCAGAATATGCGGCGTCGGCGTGCAGCGCCCGTACGTCGCTGCGGAAAAAAAAAAACAAGATTTTCGAACCACACATATCCAGGCCGTTCATGTGACGCAAGGAGTTGACTGAAATAATTGAATTTCTCAAGCTAAAATACGTGTAAAACTCATAAACTACGACTTACAACCTACAGACATGATAGCTGTCAGATTGTAATTTGAATATACGAGAGAACATAATTCTGTTAACTCAAGCCCATTTTCCAGCGTTTCTACAATGCACAGACCGGATACACGGCGTCCGCCATTTGCGCACGCCGGCGCGTAAATACCTCCGAGTCCACGAAGCAGCGCGCCCGCTTCCTTGAAAGACTTCCAGATGGCGCTCGCCTCCGCCGCATCGCGGCCCTTGCAAGAGGCAGCTTTTCGACCGGAAAGCCCGCCTTCGTGCATAGCGTTCGCCGCAAGCGTTCCCCAGTAAACATTACCGTTACATACGCTGCAGTCACCGGGAATAGTGAGAAGCACTCAGGGATCTTTGAATGCTACCGCGTTCCACTTTTAAAGGCGAAGCTTAAGCGTCATCCAAATTTCTTGAGCTTTGCTATGCACTTATTTTCTTTTGCGGCTTACGTGCGCCTCGCAGTAGTGTATCGTTGAACATGCACGCACTCATAAACCCATGAATGAATACACGAATGTGCACATTAACTCATCTTATACGGCCGGAACTAACCAGCACTTAGAACGACAGAAAGCTAAGCTAGTTGGTAAGGATTCATTATGGAAATAAAAGTGAGGCGTGCTGACAGGACACAAGAGTAGAGAAGTGGACAACACGTTCGTGTTGTCCACTTCTCTACTCTTGTGTCCTGTCTGCACGCCTCACTTTTATTTGCATAATGAACCAGCACTTTCCTGATCTATTTCCTACTCAAGTTTCTGGAGGCAAGAAGTTCTGTCTTCCAACTCGGCGAACAAGTCGATTTTACTGGTCTTTTGTAATTTTATATCTTTTATAAGGATGAAGAAAAGGTATCAGCATTTCCTAGAATCTGCGTAGGGAAAACACGTGACGGAATCTCATGGTGTGCGCAAGTTTCCTCACTTCTCAGGAACGTTGCGTTTCTAGAAACCGGCGCACCACTAATTGCCTGGGAAATTTCTCCTTGTTTCTTTTCCTATATCAGCTACATATGAAGTTACCAAGTTATAAGGCCTAGAAGTCAACGCCACGAATTTTTTGTTTAAAATTTGCTGGTCTTTTGCTTAATTGCTCAAAGCAAGAGCAGTTTGTCTATAGTTCTCCATAGCGTGCCACTGATAGCCTGAGCATCACCGACAGTCATGATCTTGTGCCCTTTCTTGGGCCGCCTTTCGGTGGTCACAAACACACAAAAAGAGAAAACGGACCTTAATCTGAGCCAGAGAGTTTAGTCGTACCACATAGTGTTTATAGGATAGGTACTGTGTTACGCCACTTAGACGCTTACAACTGAAGGCTCATTCCGCAGCAATCATAAGTTTCTATGGGTGGGAATAACTTGCACGTGGTTCTTAGCGAAGGTAATCGTATCTGTAATGACCTCGACTAAGAAAAAGACATATGTCGCCCAATTGTGGAAACGACTCGTGTCAATTATTTTAAATTTCCAAACTTTGGTGAGTACGTGCAGCGGTGTCACTGTGGCTCCGAGCGGTGAGGTCAAAGAAGACCTTCTTGGTCTAACAACGACGGTGGTGCGGAAAATCTGAAGTCAAGCTATCTCACCTGCAGACAAAATTGCGATGGTGATGAAGGCTCTCATGGCTGTGGTCTTCTTCCTTGCCTCTAGATCAGCCGTGGAAAAGTGAAAGTTAAGCGTCTGCGTCTGCTTATATATAGCAGTAGCAGCTGAAATGTGCGGAAGGAGGAGAATAATACCTCAGTAAACAATATTTCTTGTTCCGGCAGCTCTATCCACGAAATATGTGTGTTATGTAGCAAGCGTAAAGAAAAAAAAAGAAGAAAGAAACGAAGAGAAAGCAACAGGCAGTCCATTTTTCTTTTTATAGTAAATGATAAATTCTCTGCTTCTGAAAGTGGACGCTGGAACGATGCGAAGGTCTTGATGAAGCGCGTATTCCCAACGTAGCAGGTTGTTGCAGCGGTGAGAGCAGGCAAATGGATATGAGCAGATGCCACAAATTGAACAAGTAAAGCGTGAGCAAAGGCACGCGAACAATGTTTCTTTTTGTCACTTTCTTCTACGAATGTATCTTCGCGCTATGCTTCGCCCAGTAGCCGGTGCGTGAGCACAATGCTTTTTTTTTTCTTTTCTTCTGTGCATCTGCGCACATGTCCGTAGATACATTTTGTATCTTTTTACGGGCTTCTAAAAAGGCGCTGCCGTGTACTGCAATATTTTGTCATTTTGTGTTCCCATTATGTTGCTGTCTCTAGTAACTTTGTTACAAGTTTATTTCTTCCTCCTGACCCATTTATGTACCGTGTGCTGCACGTTCAAAAATTTGCATTATAGAGTGGTGGTCTTAGGAAAATGTAAAACGAGCACCGATGTGTCAAGGAATTTAGGCGATTATCTCCCGTTTGCAGATTGCTTATTCGCTGACTGGGCGCGTGGCCTAACGACCTAACGAGTGAAAGCTGCTAGATCTGCAGAAGGCGCACCTTTTCCATCTTTGGCATGATTCGAATACATCACACCTAGCCTGTTCTTTTAAAGCGAAATGCTCAAACTGGCCAGGTAACCCAGAAAGATTTACTTATGTTCTCAAAAAATTCTGAGAAACACATTTTACTTTCAGAGACATATCCACCGCACCTTTTCTGTCACTGTTTATTTAGAATTGATTGAAATTAGTCGTCCATACGCTAGCGGTTGCAACGCAACGCTGCATATGAATTGATTTGCTGGAAATTAAAGGGGTTCTGTCTACAGCCATTCCGGACATCACAATTAAACTGGAGTCATTCTGTTACTAAGTTATATATGCATTTACCATGCCTTAGAACTCCGTGCCGAAGTGTGATGCTGTTTGTCAAATTAAAAAGAAAGTCACTGCACTTCCACTTTGTGATGAATGATGACTAACCAAGATATGAATGTGGGCCCCTAATGGTGAATAGCACCTCCACCGTGGATCGGCCCGGTATTACACTATATTCGGGATTGGCCCACGTATGGGGAGTGCTTAAGGCCTGGTTTACCTCCACCGTGGGTCGGCCTGGCATTGCACTTGCTTTGGCATCGGCGCACGTATGGAGATTGCTTAACGCAATGTTCACCTCCACCGCGGGTCGGCCCGGCATTGCACTATCTGCGGGATCACCCCACGTATGAATGCTTAACGCCTGCTGCACCTCCGCCGCGAGTCGGCAAAGCATCGGACTATCTTCGCGATCGGCCCACGTATGAGTGCTTAACGCCTGCTTCACCTCCACCGTGGCTCGGCCAGGCATTGCATTATCTTCGGGATCGGCCCATGTAGGAAAAATTGTTGATCTATCTCCACGGAGACGAGATCCGCTAGAACCTACTGGTTGAACAGCGTCGGTGTGAAAATAAAAAGAAGGGGGAAAGAAAAGGCCGCAGGGCGAAGTCCAGCTGTTGCTCGGGACCAAAACGCTGTTGTGGTCAGCAGCTGTTTGTTCCCACCTAATATTTTTGAACGGCGAGGTTCACCTCAAGGGACCCGAATACTTCGTAATGAATACGAGAAAACGATCCGTACATCGGAAGCCTCTCGCTTCTGGTTCATTCAGTTTGTAAAGGTGGACGACCCGCCGGGTGAGCCAAGTAACACATCATGATTATCTCCCATAACACACGCTTCATAATGCATTTATTGAGATTTTTTTAAAGCAAGGTTTTTGGCCTGAAATTATACGAAAAAGTAATGTACTGATCGTTAGCGTTGCCCGCATTTTACGTTGAAATTCATGAGCTGGTATCTTTGACAATGGCCTCACAATTTAGAACGCACAGGCACTCCGTTAGCGTAGATATTTGTAAGGTGTTGCGCATCATGTCGACTGAAAATATACTCTTATGTATATGCTATGCTTTTTGCGCTCATGTACGATTTAAACGCTGCTTTACTCTCAGTATTGCATGTCATAAACGTGACCCTTAGTGAGAATTTCTAAGATTTTACAAGCACTATCTCCTCTATGAGTGATTATGGCTGACGCTATCAGTTTTACAGCGAAGCCGTGTAGGGCTAGCTGATTCGTCCCTCCACCGACCTGGCGGCTGTATTGGCTGCATACGCCGAAAACTCTTCTAACGCAAGCCCATGCGAGTGCGCGAAACAAAAAAAGAAAGTAGCAGCGGTTGCTCTGAATGTTATCATCTTATCGACCATATTATGACGTATGATCTTAACGGGCATATAGAAAACGTGGGATGGCGGTGCTCCCTCGCTGCCATTGGAGGTTCGAAGAGCATAAAAAACGCAATAGTGTACCCACCAGTCATCCAGTTTAACGTCGACCTAGTGTGCTCCGATGCCAAGTGGATTGTATCCTTCCTGTTGGAACAGTCTGGAATTAAGTGCTACGCGGACTTTAATGTGCCTACCATGAGTCACCGGTCGTGTATAGGTTTAGCCTTTGGAAAGAACGTGTCTAGCATAGCAGTACAATCAATCCCGCTGTACCACAGCGACCACAAAGCTATGGTCACTGTGGTAACAAAAGAGACGAAGTAAAGACGATAAAGATCAAGAAGTTACGTGCACGTGTCTGTATTAAATCAATATAGCAATAACCATATAATATAAATCGATATAGTTGTCAATATAGTCATCCAAATACAACTTCGCTGGTTATCCTTCTTCACAGATTGGAAGAACCCTAAATGTTTTAGTAAAAGGGGAGTTTAAGAGCTGCCTGTAGGCTACAAGCACGGTTAAAGGTATCTGTAGCGTGGATTGCACGCCAAATATTTAAAGAATAGTATTTAGGAACGATAAAAGCAAGTCAACTTGAGCAACTGATTTTAGAGCCCAAGATTCGTGTTCTTGAAAGAACGACGGGAATAACAGAAAGACACGCATGCCTACAAGGCATTCGTTCTGTCTCTTAACGTGATATAAGTTCATAGGAAGACTGCAGGATGGAAAGGATCAACAGTGGTTGAACAAGAGATGTCAGCTGCAGCCATCGATTTGACAAAGACTTATCGAAACGTTGGTGCGACCAACATTCCTCGTTAGGGCTGCTGTTCATCTTTATTTCTTTGTTATTCGACTTGTGATTTCAAGTCAGTGCGTTCGCAAAGGGGCCGTGAACCAACTAGCCGCAATTATTGCTCTGCAGCGTAACTGAAAGAAAGCACATAAGGCGTATTATTTTGGAATTTGGACGATGGCCGCTTTGAGCTCACGCCGCAACCGTTTATTTACACTTGTGCCTGTTCAAACTGCAGCTGTCCTCCATTCAGGCTCTGGAGGTGATGACCCTCGGTAACTGTAATTTTCCCTCATGAAAGGCTTTAGTAATTTACTGCGGCTTACTAGCAGTAATCTGAGCCGGAGGCATATATAGTACAAGAATACATCGTGAGATGGCATTACTAGTAATACTTTTCTTGCAACTCGCACAGCCGCAGGGTGTAAGCTCTGGTCGGCTTCAGAAAGAGAAAACAGCTGCTGAGAGGATACACGGCGTCCGCGCAGCACAATGCGCTAGGCGAAAAAGTGACATGGAAAACACGGCGCGAAGGCGTAGAAACTTCGCTCTCAAAAGGCGAGCACATGCTCGCCACAAGAAGCCGCACGTCAAATCAGGCGTTGGAGCCGAGAAACCCGATGCTGTGACGCACGACGACGCGCCGCAGAACACCGCGTGTACGGAACGCCGCGCATGCTCTGGCATGTAAGCACGCTACGCAAGCACGGGCACATTGAGAATGATTACGTGTGAGGGCACGGCGACTACAAGCAGTGCTCGCGCACAGGCTACAGAAGAGACGTTTAGGAGATTTAGAAATATTGGAACAACCAAAATTTAGAGGACGCTTTTGGCCTAGCGTAGAAAGGCATGCAAAAAGAGTACCAAAGAAATCGGGCAATTGAGGAAGCGGGTCATACTTGGGTGGAGGGTCGGGCACGTAAAGCAGTTTAGAACTCTATTTCTTGTGCCGCTGGCTCACGTACACTACTTCTACTTGAGATGGCTTTGATCGGACACTACTACTCTTTATAATGTTCACAGGAAGCATGCCAAAAGGAAGCACTGCTCCAGTGGGTATGTGCCTCGCGGTGTTCTTGAATAGCATTAACTTAAGGCCTCTGGGCCGAGCGGAAGTGCCTGAAAAATTCAAACACTGTCACTGATATTCGTAGAACAGCGTCTTTCGTCCTTCATGGTATGGCTGTGCAACGGCAAGCCGGGAGTTTTCTTTTATTTACGGTGCAGTGACCAGTCCCTTAAATGATTAAGTTTGCAGCTTGAAGTCCCCACACGACACAGTGGCTACGAGAGATACCGTAGTGGAGGGCTTGGGATTGAATTTGGAGAGCTGCAATTATTACGTGCATCTAATGCAAGCTCACTAGAGGTGCTGCCGGGAGTCAAACCTGCAACTTCGTGTTCGGCACCATCGCGCTAAGGTCCACCGCAAGAGGTTGCAGTATCTGCAGTTAAAATGCAGTATTAAACAACATTATTAAAATATTTTTTTTGTCAGCGGTGTTGCTCCAAATGAATAAGAGGAAATTTATAGAATAATTGTGACGTTGCATTGTTCACTCAGATGATTTTCTCGGCGGCATGCCGGACTTGTTCTTTGGAATTTGTTACGGCGAATGTGAAATCGCTTGCCGTTCTGTTGTTATTACTATTGTGTTTATATGTATTTTTTGCTGCCCTTATTTCGGCCTGAGAAATTCGCAGCATGGAAACCGGCTTTCATGACTCGGAGAACAAACGTGAAAAGCAAACGGCCGCGCTGCTCTCTCGCGGTCTCTGAACTTGGGGCGGAAATGCTCCGCAATTGCCGCGTTCGGTGCCCTTTACTTGTGCTATATTCAGCTTATAATTGAATGGATAGAGTGGTTATGGAATTGGCGCTGTGCCAACTACTTTTCTGGTACACTTTCGCTCTACGAATAAGGAAGAAATGAGCAAAGCACGCCAGTCAACAGATCTTGTCCGGCGAATCTACCGAAAACTTCAGTTTAATGCCATTAGCATCGATAGCATACATCGGCTACCTTGTGTCAAGACTTTTTACGCCACTCCTAAAGCAGAAAAAAGACAAACTTTGCAATTTCTTTTGTTGTTGGGCGCAATCAAAGCAGCGTCACACGATTTGCTCGGGCTCATCAGCGTGACGTTTTGGATCGGTAACACAAATTCTCACTGCTTCTTGAAAAAAATTATTAGGTTTTACGTGCCAAAACCATGATAAAATTATGAGGCACGCCACAGTGGGGACTCCGGAAATTTAAATCAGCTGGGGTTCTTTAACGTGCACCTAATTCTAAGTACATAGGTGTTCTCGCATTTCGCCCCCATCGAAATGCAGCCGCCGTGAGCCTCTTTGACTCTTCCTTTATTGCGATCTTACAACTGCCAATCATGCATTGTCAAATTCATTTCTTTAAAATTTTTGCATATGTAACGAAAATTCCATTCGGGTGACCCGCTCGAGTACAGACGTTTCCATTTTTTTCAACTTGTTTTTTTTTTTATTTGCAGAATCAAAATCGGAGACGCGCGAAAGTGCACTAAGCGGGACCAGCATCATTATCTGCATAGCGAATTGTCATGCGTGGTGTCCATATATAATGTAGAGCCATAAAGATAGTAATATCATAAGGAAATTCATTTTTATTATCAATGGGTATGTTATTCACTGTGTGTCCAAGAAGAAATGTTTCTTCATGACCATTTTCAAGCACATACCAGAAGTGCTCCCAATCTCAGCCTTCCAGGAAGACGTGCTTAATTGTTTCTGGTTTGGAGCACAAGAAACAGCATTCACCACACGGAACGAATAACTCCTTTTCAGACATTGATATCGAAACTGCTGGAACACGGCCTTAAATTTCAAGAAAACTTTTGACCCCTATACGTGCAGGCTTGTTTTTTTTACGCGTTTCAGCACTTTTCACCATGTTCCCACAGAGAATGGAAACAGTCCAGTACAACGGAATTGGGAGAAAAACACATAAATTCTTGCACATTTTTGTTACTGGACACTGTGCCTATATAACAAATCGAAAATCCTAGCGCCAGGAAGTGACAGGACTCAAGAACCCTCTTGGAATAACCCTGCATTGGACCTTCCATGCTAATGGACGAGACAACAAACTGGGACACAGCCCTAGCCAAACGTACTTGGCGACTGTGCGCAGGAAATGGGTTTTGGACATTTCTAACATAAGAGAAACTGGTTACAGCTGGTCACAGAAATATATGCGATAAACTCTAGCCGTCTTCCCGGACACGCTGACACAACCTTGTCCAGCTTATTGCGCCCCCGTGTCAATCTCCTTATATCTCCTTACAGATAGTCTTACAGGTCTCCTTACATAAACATGGCGAAAACGCAATGGAGTCTGTACAAATTGAGTACAGTTGCTACACGTGGCACAATTTATGATCAGGAACAGATTGGAAACGGTCACGTATGCAAACACTTCTCTGGGGGCTGCTTCTCGGATTCTCTCAGCCTGTCTACACCACTAAGGATCACTGTCACTGTGATGTTAAGTTGCACGTATTGAAATTTGTAAATTGCAATATGTGCTGTTGGATAAGAAGTTAATCAGCGAATAAGAAATAGGTTACTAATCAGTGATCTTTTGTTAATTAGTCGAACATGCGTTTCACTTTCTCGGGCTAGTAATGTCGACGTCTTCGAATAATCCAGCTCAAGGACGGGAATAATGCTATCTGTCATGGTCGATTTTTTAAAGAATGTCTACATCTTCAAATAATCCAGATGAAGCGCAAGAATTATGCCAGTGCGCACGTGACACCATGCTTGTTAGTTTAGTTAGTAAATGAATTCTTACGTGCTTACATGGGGGATATATCTACTGTTCTTAATTCGTATAGCTGTCTACTATTTTGCTATTGCAAACGATGCCCCGCCTTTCGGTCGAAGCTGCAACATTCTTTTTCATTGTGAATTTTTTCATCCTGGAGTTCA
Source organism: Dermacentor variabilis (assembly GCF_050947875.1). Classification (NCBI taxonomy): domain Eukaryota; kingdom Metazoa; phylum Arthropoda; class Arachnida; order Ixodida; family Ixodidae; genus Dermacentor; species Dermacentor variabilis. The sequence continues at coordinate 121,444,478 of NC_134573.1, forward strand.
CAGCGGGAAACGTTGGACAAAAAATTTTTTGTAGGGTTGGGGGCACTTTCTCCGTCAATTCATATTTGTTGCATGCCAAATTATTTTTAGCCAGTTCCTTAGGCACAAGCTAAGCGCAGAAAGCTGGACTAGTTAGTTTTCAGTAGCATTATGAAAGATCGTTCCAGCACACGAATAAACATGGATCTGCAGAGAAGGACAACAGGAAAGCCGGACATCCGCTGAATTTTGCTGATGAAAATTTATTCACGAAATTTTATTCACGGGGAGACACTGCTGGTGCGCCCGACGGCTCAAAGATATTTCCTTCAACCAGGCCATAATCGTTAAAGGCGGCAAGAAAGAAAGGAGGGCAAAAGTTTCACATCACTCATGTACAATCTTGCACATCTCGCGCCCTACCTAGCTGACGCAACACGTACGCTTGCCCTGAGGTAAGCTGGCTCTTTCTTCCAAAGCGCAACACAAAGAGCAATGGTGCAGTTATATATTTTTTTGGAGGTACGAAGAGCTTAAGAAATTCCCCGGTTTTCCTGAGTGCTAAATTAGCGCAACACCCATGTTCGCTCAAAAAAAAAAATACGGCCAACGATTACACTTCTTCGTGAGGCGATGGTTGAGCGCTTCCGCTGCCTTATTTCAACAACAGGCAACCGCATACAGAACATGCAATGCGGGCGGAGGCGGTTCTGCATTTCGGATTTGGCAGCACACACCGCGATCCGTTGTTATCGAGCTGGATCATCTTATAGTGGGTCACCGCCGCGGAAAGGGGGGATTAGCAATTATTATTTAACGTTTCTTTTCAGGTGGGATGAGGAAACGGGTGGAGGACACGAGTATTGAGCAGAGGTCATGCACTCATTCACTAACAGACAGGCCTCAGTGTGGCCGCACAGGGTTGGGGTGCGAAGTAGAAGTGGGGGGGACGAAACGCTACAACTGTCTTTCGAGTCATCGCAACGGCACTGCACCAGGTGAGGGGATGTAGAGGGCAAGAGTGGAGGCGGAATAAGGACAGCCAGGCGCAAGCATTGCCAGAGGCGACAATAGCCAATCAAGTAAGCGCCCCGCAAACGGGGAAGCAAGAGACGCGGCTGAGAGCCGTATAGCCACGCGACGCGCAGACGGAGGAGCAGAGAGCCGTGGATCACGCGCGAGGCGGCAAGGAGCGCCCGCCACCGGCCCCATGGCAGTGCCGCGACAGCGGGAAAAGGACGGCGAGGGGCGGAGTGAAAAGCAGCGGCGAGAGTCACCGCAACGACGCTTAGCGGAGAAAGGCAGCAAAAGGATACGCGAGAACACGTGATACGGCTTTGGAGGACAAGGGGAGAGCAAGACTCGCGCCACGCGCGAGAGATGGTAGCAGGAGCGCGCGCAGCTAGTGCACGCGCGGATGATGACCTTGGTTACGGCGAGACACGACAGCGAGGCCGACGGCGATGCGAAACGCGGGGTCGGGCGCCAAAGAGCTGGGCTCTGAGATGCCTCGCATGGCGGTTTATGCGTGCAAAGGCGAAAGTCGTCGACTGAGTGACCACTGCCACTTAGTGAAGCAGCATTCTTGCGATGCTGGAGAAGCGTTCATTAAGACAGCAGCCAGACTGGCCAATGTCATATTTCCCACAGGCTAGGGGAATGCTGTACACCACACAAACCTCACATTCAAAAGGACTTTGGTGTGCTTTAATTGGCAGGCTGGCCTCTTCTGGTAATGGTTCACTAGATGGCACTTTCGTCCCAGTATTCCCGGGGTTGAAAACAACACGTACGAAGCACCTGTCACTGGCCTTACTGAGGCGATGTGAAGCCTGATGCCATTAGGACACTCGAATAGGTCGTTGTGGTGGGTGTGCTTTCCTCCAGCCTGCGCCTCGCACTAAATTTTATCTCACGCATCTGGCTTTCTACCACTGAGGCCACAATTTCTTTGTGGAACAGATCTTTGTAATTCCTGGGCATTCATGCGTTTGTCGTCGTACCATCGTCTTCGCTCGGTTGTCTTAACATCATCGCCATATATTAAGAATCTGCATGTTATTGTCATCACGCCGGTGTCGTTATACCACCTTTGTCATCCCATCGATATCGTTCCATCATCATTCCATCGTCGCTGCGTCGGCATCATACAATGGTCGTCATGCCACAATGCTCATGGGGGACCTTGGCTAGCGTATGCCACAGCTAAGTGGGACAAACTTGTGGCATGTGGCGTATAGTCTAAGCAACGAAAGACTCAGAAATACCACTGCACGTGTTAAATCAACGTTACTCCATAAATACGACCTATCGCTATATTGCTCGAACGATATTCGCATTACCATCGACAGCCATAGACAGCCGTATTTTTTTTTCGAATAAAAACTGGTGCTTCCAGAAGGCCCTTTCGGTGACATGACGACAATTCAAAAGCGACGACATCTTTGATGAAGCGTTTAACAAATAAATACTTCCCAGCGGGCCTCGTGCAATGGAAGATGTGGAACCACTGCATTGTGGTGCCTAATTTTGAATTTGTCCACACTGGTATATCTGATAGTACATGAAATAATTTTAATTTGAAGCATTATAAAGGAAGTTCTTAGCAATCTCATGAAGTGCCGTTTTCAATTTTCTGGTTCAGCTTAGTGGAATGTTTGCAGCTTTCAAATCCGGAAATATAATGCTACATTCTTAAACTTGGCATAATCATGTCTATATTATCCAGAAATTATGGGGATTCTTGCAGGGCCATTTCAGTCATGGCGCGTTCTCGACGGCACGAGAGACGGCACTAGAAGGCGACGCGGAGTAATGTGCTCCGCATGGGCTCCATAAAAAAACAACAACTTCGGACGCGTAATTTTTTGATATTCCCCCAAAACGACCACGGCACCGAGTGCCTTAAAGTATTCCCCACTCTAGGACACCGAAATCTCGAAGATCCGGCCATTGGCTGGCCCGGGGCGGCCAATTTCCATCTCGGCGGATCGACGCTCCACGAACGCTAACGAGGAACATGGCTCCAGCGGCGCGGTGTCCGCGGTGGCCTTAGGCGCAACACCGACGCCTTCGACGCGGCTCACCCCCGGAACTCTCGGAGCCACCCCCACGACCATTGCACTCCGGCATGGACCACACCGAAGTAGCAGATGAGGAAATCTCACCGGAGGAATTCACAGTAGATGCAGGCTGGCTCGCGAGCCACCGGCAACGTAGCAAGAGAGCCCTCGGCCAGCTAAGCCTAACGGCAAAAACTACGACCAACACGCAGGCGCCCGAGCAACGAGCCGGAAACGACATCAGAGACAGAAACTTCCTCTAAAGTAGCTTCTTGTGCCCGCCTTAATTGCGGTTTTGAGCCCTGTTGTATTGCCAACTGAGTTTCTACACTTCATGGCCTAAATAATTTTTTGGTCTTGTGATCCATGAGTACGAACTAGTTCATAGATATTCAATTACGTATACTTGCAAACCTTCTTGTGACAAGTTTGATCGTTCATAGGCATTCAGTGGCAGCAGCTTCTCGAGTAACGAAGTTTGGTGGAGAAATCAAATAGTCTTTAATTTTGGCTTGTCTGTGTAGCCTCCGCGTTTATTTTCGAACATCATTGACGGCTGTTTCTTCGTACATTGCTACTTTTTTATTTCAGCGATATATAATTTTATTTTCTTTATGCAACAAAAGGAACAAGAAAAAAAAAACGTATCTCACACGAGGATCGGAAATATCCGTGAGAGCGAGAAACACAATTGTAGGTCCTGAATGCGTTCTAAAAACTTCAAAGCTGAAACAATAAAATTATACAGCGCCACTTACAACGACCGGACCTTAAACAGTCATTCTCGCAAGGCCGCTCCTGCATGCTACTCTAGTCTTGACCCCGGTCACGAGTCTCTACGCGGAAATAAGCACTCCCACGCTGTCACCCGAGCCTGCGCAACCAGGGCACCACACATGGGTAAAGATAGCCAGCATGGTCTCAATAATTGAGCAGTCCCGCAGAATTTTACAGCACTATCGCCTCGCATGATGAGTTTACCCACCCTGACATAGCTTCCATGCCCGGCCAAAAGCCTTCGCCTGGCTGCCGCTACAAACTAACACCTAACCCCATGCACATCGTTCTCTATCCTGCCATGCACACGATTATTTACGCATACAGTGCCCTATAACGTAAAACTATTCCAATGTTTTTATTCCAATCTCCTGGCGTCAAATTTGCATAACCGCCGTTGCAATCATCGGGCGGTAACCCGGATGGTTGTCGAAACAGACCGATCAAACGCTCTCCTCGTTCATAGGAGGTCACTTTTGTCTGCTTGAAAAACGAATAACATTGCTTACATTGACCGGCTTCTCATCTAATTGGCTGACAAGAGGTGAGGAGCAGGCTCCAGTGGAGAAGCATTTGATGGGTCCGAGCCACTGCACTGAAAATCGATAACCGGATGAAGAGGGTGGTGCCGGCGTCTACGATTGGTCCGCTTTTCCTTACTTAGCTTGCGGTGACTGGCCGAAAATCGCGGCGGCATGCAACGGGAGCTTAAGGATGACGCTAAAACGGCTCCTCAGTAAAGAAGAGTTGGCAGAACGAGGACGCAAACGCGCCGAAAGTGCTGGAAAACGTTACATGGCCACGTAAAAGGTTTATTACACGCAAGTAAACCCATGCTATCGGGCAAGTGCGAGTAGCCAGTGCCCGAGCGATCGGCGCTAGCCATCTTTTTAACGCAATAGCGTTAAGGAGCTCGTGTCGCAGAAAAGCCGGTGTCGTCGGCGTCGGTGTCGGCGTCCGCGGCGTTGGCCGTGAGCGATAAATCACGGCAGGCACTCCATAAATAAAAAGCAACTTCCAAGATGGGCTGGGTGGGAATCGAACCAGGGTCTCCGGAGTGTGAGACGGAGACGTTACCACTGAGCCACGAGTTCGATGCTTCAAAGCGCTACAAAAGCGCCTCTAGTGAACGCGGTGTTGCCTTAGAAACGAGCTGTTTCTAAGCCTCAGGCGTGCGTCGCTTGCTCAGGCGCACATTTCGTTGTCGCGCCGAACGCTGCGTTGCTGGACGCTCACCGCATCCGATGTGGGGCGCGTAGTCGCTGCGCCGTAGCCCATTGTCATACACCCCTTGGCGGGTCGACGGGAACGCTGTCGCGTTCCACTCTTGAAGGCGAAGCTTAAGCGTCCTCCAATTTATTCCCTTCGGAACGGAGCAGCCTGCGGCTATTCAGAAGAAAATTCAGTTTTGTTCGGCATACTAATGCCTCGTTAAGGCGTCCATGTCACTTTGACGCCGTGAGTTTTCGAGGTTTTGTGGCGTCGCGGGACAGGCAGGTGAAGTGGGTGCAGCCCGAAAACTTTTGACCAAAAGCCGAGGACTAATGGCGAAAAGGCGTCGAATCAGAAATAACTATTATTTTTTGTTCGGTCAAATTATGCATAATCAGCGTGTACACGTCATATCAAATGGGAAGCTTTGGTTGTTTTCTTGACATTGCAAGACAGACAGGTGAAGGACGGAGGGGGTGTATGGCATGAAGAACTTTATTTAAGTCCTGAGGGATCAGTCTGGGGACTGATGCGGGCCGCTCCCAGGTCGGGACAGGGAGGCCGGGCCCCTCTACCATCACACGAGCCGTCTGGACAGCCCTGAGTTGGTCCGCCAGCACTTCACTGTGTCGCATCTGCTGCCAGCACTGTTCACCTAGAGAACCATCACCGGCCAACGCCATGTAGCACCAAAGCTTGTGTTCTAAATCAAGCAAACCCCCACACCTACTACAATAGACTGAAACCCCGCTGTCCGGATTAATTCATGATGACCGGGTTAGGATACGTTCGTGTCTGCAGAAGCCTTAATGCAACCACCTGTGGCCTATTTAATTTAGAATGTGGCAGGAGGAAGGCTCTGCGTCCTAAATAATAGTGCCTGGTGATGATCGCCTTGTAGGTTAAAAGTGTGTCCCTGAACTCAGGAGCGGGAGATCCAGCCCCTTCAGGGAGTACACGGCACACTAATACTCGTGCCTCCCTGTGCGCCACATTGTTGAGCTTACGCGGGGCTCCCTATACTGTCCCCATGTGTGCCGGGAACCAAGTAACTGTATGCGAAGTGATATCCCTACCCTGCAGCAGTCTGTTAGCCGGTTCCGCCGCAAGTCCTCCCGAGAAGGCTTCAATCACAGATAGCGAGTCACTAAGCACCAAAACTCTTCTTGAATAAGTTAGTGCTACAGCAACAGCCACCTGCTCGGACACCCCAGGATCGTTGGTATAAATGGAAGCGACATTTCTAACGCTCCCTTTGCCATCTACCACCACCACCACCGAATAAGCATCTTTCCCATTAATCCATGCGGCGTCAACAAACGCAGACTCCTCCTCCTGATCCTTTGCCTCTCGCAACAAAACCCTAGCTCTCGCAACCCGCCTCCCTACAATTTGCATGGGGTGCACATTCCGCGAAAACGGACGAACCATGATATTGGCCCTAAGGTTCACGTTCAACTCGTGTAGGTGCGCCCTATCGTCCGACACAGCCACACTCTAAAATGTACCAACCCGCTGGTGTACCTAGCTCCCTCTGTGCCGTACGCTGAGCCTCGGCAATTTAATCTAAAGTATTATGCAAACCCAGTCGTAACAACATATCGTTTGATGTAGTCGCACCCAGACGAAGCGCAGCCTTGACGGCTTTTCTGATTAAAGCTCCCATTTTATTTTTCTCTCCTCTATTCCAATTTAGCATAGCTGACACAAACGAGAAATGACACATAATAACTGCGTGAACTAACCGCATCGCACCTTCTTCTCCTAAACCCGTAGGCCTATTAGAGATCCTTCTGATAAGTCTTATGGCCTCCTTCGTGTTCTTGGTAATATGCTGAATGGTTCTAATATTCGATCCATTCTCTTCAAATACAAAACCCAGGACCATGATTGCTTCAACTTTGGGTATTAACGCCCCTTCCCTAGTATGGATCCTAATGCAAGGCTCAACTTCCTGTATCCAACCTTTCGGAATACGGCCTAGCTTCTTGGATTTGAAGGCCAACATCTCCGACTTTTTAGTGGAGCGCTTGCGGCCCATAAGACTCAAAAACTCTTCCGTAAGCGTTACCACGTTTTGAAGCCTAGCCTCAAGCTCTCCATTACCACCACCGACACTCCATATAGTAATGTCATCCACGTAGATAGAATAGCCAATACTCTGGACAGTGTCCAGTATATTAGCCAATTTCGACATCGGCAGATTGAATAACATAGGCGAGAGTACGGGTCCCTGGGTAGTACCACAGCAAGCCACTTTAAAGACTTCCGACTTTATCTCCCCAAACCTGAGACATATCCTTCTATCCATAAGGAAAGCCTCGACAAAATGGAAAAGCCGCTGCCCCAATTCAAGTCCGATAGCACCCGTAGAATGAAAGAATGTCGGATTTTATCGAAAGCTTTTTCCACATCAAGTCCAATTAGTGGATTAGTATCCCTTGTCCGCCGGTCAAGTAGCTGATGCTTAATCCTGATCATAGCATGCTGAGTCGAGAGGCCGGGCCGAAATCATATCATCGAGTGCGGAAAGACCCCATTGCCCTCAACATAACGCGTTAGCCTATTTAAAATGACATGCTCAGCGACTTTCCCCAAACACGATGTCAAGGAAATGCGTCTGAGACTTTCAAGCCCTATGGCCTTCGCCTGTTTGGGTATCAGAGCAGTAGTTGCAAGTTTCCACTCTACAGAGAAAGAGCCTTCCTTCGATCGGCCATTGATCTCCCGGGTAAGGAACTTTATTGACCCGTCATCTAAATTCCGTAGCATTTTCTTCTTAATGCCATCCGGCCCTGATGCCGATCGACCATTACTATGCTGCAGCGCCATCCTTATATCACTTTCAATAAATTCCTTATCCATAACTCTATTTTCGTCCCCATAGATTCCAAAATCACATGAGGTGTATCGTGCCAGGTCTCCAACGGAAAGTATCACTCAGCCAAATCCTTCAGCAACTCCTGATCCGTGGAGTCCTGACACGCCTGATGGACCAGCTTGCCTATTCCAGTCCTCTGATAAGATATAGCGTTTGTCTCATCTAGTAAATGTGTTAGCAAACTCCAGGCGCCTCCCCTCTTAAAGCGACCATCAATAGAATTGCATACTTCATACCAATGCTGCTTGCACAGTACCCGACAATGGTCTTAAATTTCCTGGTTAGCCACTGCTATACGCTTTCTAAGCCTTCTATTCAAACTCTAACCCTTCCATTTCGCTGACATTGACTGCTTCGCTTCAAACAATTGCACCATGCAGGCTACTTTCCATGTGTTCCGTGTCAATATCGGTCTGAACCTGTTTTGTGGACGCCTCAACGTCACATTTAAGTTGACTAGTCCACTGTTCCAAGGTCAACTCATTTCCCTTATCTTCGATTCTCTGCGCTGTTCGTTTCCTAAAGGCATCCCATTCAACCATCCTGAATGTGCGCTCCTTTTTATGAGCCACTACCAAAGTAATTATAAGTATGTAATGATCACTACCAAAATTTACATTAGAATTGCACCAGGACGAGTCCACCAGCCCCCGAACAAAAGTGAGATCAAGTGTCGAATCTTTACATGTCGACGTGCCATATCTGGTGGTATGCGAAGGACCTGTAATCAGAGTTAATTTCAAGTCTAGTGCCTGCTGCCATAGTCTCTCCCCCTTATTAGTGCTACAAAAATACTTCCACACAGGATAGAGTGCATTGAAATCCCCTCCAATAAGCAAGGGCGCATCCTTAGCCAGATTGGTTGCATTGGTCAAGAGATATTGAAACTCTGCTTCGTGTCCCGGGGGCTATTGTACAGTTTAAGCAGGTAAACACTCCTCTGACATGATATTTGCAGACCTAAAAGTACCTCCACCATAACATATTCAATCTTGCAATCCGCCATGTGAAGATCATGTCTAATGTACACCAACCTCCTATTAATGAGTAGCGAGTCCCCTGCCCTGTTCATTATCCTTTGCCCTGTCCGTTATCCTTAAATGGGGGTGGCCCAAAAAAGTTTTTGACCAATCGCGGAGGGCTGATTGCAGAATTAGAATACAAAAGTTTGTAATAGTTCTACGTTATAGCGCCTCAGATGTGCTAATTGAACGGAGTCTGCTTCGCTTTACTACACCACTTGGGAGTGCTTCAATACACGAGCACTTCCTATCGGATGATATGATTTCGGCCCGGCCTCTCGACTCAGCATGCTATGATCAGGATTAAGCATCAGCTACTTGACCGGCGGACAAGGGATACCAACTTATGTACCAACTAGCCCAACACTGTTGGGCTAGTTGGCACAGTTGGCTAGTTGGGCTAGTTGGTACCAATTATGTACCAACTAGCCCAACAGCAAACAATTGTAACAACAAATTTAGTTTCACGGAAGGCGGCTTTCGTACACAAGAGCCCAAATCCTGATTACGTCCTTCTAAGCCGCTTTCAAATCCAAACGGAGCATAATCTGTCTGTGTCGCCTGGTGTAACACTCTGTAAAATGCAGTTTTAAAGCACTTGTTTCCCAAGCATTCAGAATGCTCACTTCAAGAGTTCGAAAAAAAATCACGAATACGGTTTGCTTCTTTTCCTGTTCTTCCAAATCTTTAAAGGACCCCTCATCAGGCTACATCGCCGATTCTGTCTATGCACTAAAAGATGTAAAAGGCAGTCTAAGAAACGTTTTACCAAAATTTTTTTTCAAGAGGTTCCCTTATTCAAGGAGATACTATAAATTAACTGTCCTGTTATGCTGCCAGGAGGCGACCGTCAGTGCTAAGGGAGATATTCTCTCCCTCTGGCTCTAGTAGCATTCCCAAGAGGTGTTCCTTCCCTACCCCTTCCCATGCCGGAGCCGAGGG